>NW_004443980.1:16279855-16359391 GCF_000243295.1 Trichechus manatus latirostris
AGAGAGAGTTATATCAAGGAAATGGCTCACGATGTTGTAGATGCTGGAATGTCCCAAGTTAGTGGGTCAGGATAGAGGCTTCTCCTGATTCACGTAGCCACAGGGGCTGGTGAACCCAAGATTGGCAGGTCAGAGAGCAGGCTCTTGCTCACAGTCTGTGAAGATCGATGAATCCCAAGATCAGCAGGCAAGACTGCAGGTAAGCTGCTAGCTCAAGTCCCAAGAACTGGAGGTCAGATGAACAGGAGCCAGCTGTAGGATTCAACGCAAGCAAAAAGCCCAACCTTTCTAGAAAGTCCACTTATATTCGATGCAGGCACACACCCAGGGAAACTCCCTTTCAACAGATTGGCTCCTCACAGCAGATCCCATCACCCATCATAGAGGTGATCACATATCAAATCTCAACATGGAAGTGATCACAATATTATACTGCTGTCAAAACACTAAGAATCATGGCCCAGACAAGTTGACACACAATCTCAGCCATAACAGATGAGTAATATATTTGCTAATATACTTGATTCATTGACTTTTAAAATACTTTCTTTTTGATGCTTATTTATTTTTAGCAACACAGAAAAAAATTCACAGTAATCCTCTTCTTTTTAGTGGAGGCTCTGCCCTCCTTGGACCATGAATCTTGAGACTCTGACAACATTTTCTGTATCGGTGTTTACAAACAATAGTATAAATGACTTAAATGTTTTCTGGATTATTTACATAAAAGGCAATGATACAGTACGGTAATAATGAGGGCAATGAATTTAGGAAGCTAAAAAGAGAGCTACATAAGTCATCTATGGAAAATTGAATACTACATCTTTGGGGTGGTATTTGTTTAATGTGATTTTTCAAAAAAAAAAAGAAAGATATCAGAAACTCTTCCCCTATAAGCAGCCATATGACCTCCAGGAGGCAGTTAAGAGAAATGTAATGGCACTATTTGATATATTGTAGGTTATGTCTTTGGCAGTGATCCAATTTTTTTCTAGTCTTCATTCACTAGGGAGTAATATTATTGCCTCATAAAACACGAGAAATGTCCAGTTATTTTTTAGGTAGAACCCTATTAACTTTACCACTGTCACCAGTTCCTTTCCACAACATTAAAATCTTTTCAGCCTTCTGGCAGGGAGAATGTTACTTACCCAGGTCTAGTGATCCAAGGACAATTATTGTGAAAAACATGTATTTCCTTGAAAGATCCAATTTTGAAAGAACCAATTCTTAGAATTATGTCCAAATGAATCACTGGATTCATAACAGCATTTTTTCTTTGAAAACCATTTGACTATTCGAAAGTGTCTGATAGGATATAAAAGGTGAGTCTTAATATTAAGAAAATTTTTTTGATTGAGAGAGTTTAATTATTGAATTGCATTACAATGTTTCATAATAATATCATTGAGTAGAAGTTTTATTTATTTGGAAAATCTGGATAATGTTCTTCAGTTTCCATCTGAGTGTTGCCTGTGTTGAACACCCCTTTAGGCTATTCTGAGAATTATAGTCCCATTTCTGCTTGGTAGGGAAGTAAAAGTACTGTTCTTGCCCAAGGAGTCTGGATGAGAATAAATGGAACCCATTTGAGGAGCTATGATGGCTCCTACAAAAGAGAGAAAGTGTTCTTTAAACTTTGTTCCGTTCTGCCTTGATTAGATATTCTTAAGTACTGGCTACGAACTGAGACCAAACTTAATCATGGATGATGTTAGTCACCCTTAGACATGATCTATTCCCTCTGGTTTTTACGTAGAGTCTGTAAATACCAAACCCTTTGTATCCACTGTTATTTCCCCTTAGCTGGGATTTTTCCTTTGACCAAGTTGAGTCTAGGCCTACACAACTATATCTGAACTACTGTTGGCTAAGCTGTATCAGTTAGAATTTGGGTAGGCTGCAAGTCAAAGTGCCTTCTTTGGGTTCTCCAAAACGCAGACCCTAAGACGGATTCTGGTGTTTCTGGGAAGTACTAAATTTTTATGCAAATATCACACAAGTCGTATAGTTTTTTTTTTTTTTGTCAACCATGCCCACTCCCCAGGAGGTATTTTTGTAAACACACTAGGCTGATTATTTTTTACATGTTGCTGTACAAGCTAGGCAGTGGACAGAGAGATACAGGGAAGGGAAAGAAGCTAATGAAGTGTATAGTAAAGAGTGAGTTACCTCTTTGGGCAACTGAGGCTCAAGCCTATTGAGGACCCTTCAAGAAACCAAAGGGAGCAGTCTGCAAATAATCCCCTGGAAAGTTGGGAGGCGTGTTGCTCATTAGTTGAGAGTAGCTCGCAGGGATGCTAACTACCCCAAACTACTGAGTTGCACCTGTGGCCTGCCAGTTTCATGGTGCCTGACAAACTCAGAGAAGCAGAGAGTCACAGGTGCTGGGGAGGAATTCTGTCTACCAAGGTTGCAGATGAATTTGGAGGTGAGCTGATGGAATATGGGAGGGGCACCAAAAGTGTCTGCTGCAAACAGTAAATTTGAAAATAACAGCGGTGTAAAAGAGTTAAAAGGTCTGCTTCTTTCACGTGGAAGAAGTCTAGAGGCAGCCAGTGCAGGGCTGTTTCTGGAGCCTTTGCAATCGTTAGATTTCCAAGTTCTTCCCAGCTCCCTATTCTGGTATCTCTAGCGTGGGTTCATCTTTTGGTACCTTAGTCACAGAACTATCAGTTTTAGTTACACACATGGACACCTACAATCAACATTGTTATTTCCGAGAATGATTTACGACAGGGCATGGGCACAAGACTGAGTTCTTGCTGATGTACAGATGAAAATCCTTCGTTGTACTTCTAGAATACCTCTGTAAAAGGGGAAGAATGGGCTTTCTTTGTCCCTTCCTAAATCCTACCATCTGTCATATTGAAATAATTATTAGAAATTTAACTGCAAATTTGGTGTCCATGTGTGTAACTAAAACTGATAGTTCTGTGACTAAGAGTGAAACAGAGAATGGGATATTGACAACTAATTGTCTCTGCATTTTAGGTTCTTCATCAACCAGGAGTATCATGGCTGCATAAAATGGGAGGAAGGGTAGAAAAGGCAAAAAAAAAGTACACTTTTTCCTCATTTATCGACTACGTCAGTATCCAATATTTCTCATTTACGACCAACAGTAAAAAATCTGTTATCCAAGTATTTTGCTTGTACATTAACATCGTACATCTGGCAGTAAGAATGCCGAACTGCAAGAGGAGAGTAACACTGACTTTCATGGTTAAGGTTATTATGTGTCAACTTGTCTGGGCCTTGATTCTCAGTGATTTGGCAGTCATGTAATGATGTAATTTGACAGTTACATAATGATGTAACTTGGCAGCTATGCAATGATGTAGTCATCCTCAATTTTATGAGCTGATGTGGTCATCCTCCATTTTTGCATAATACTGATTTCACATAATGATGTGGTCTTTGGAACCTGACCATGTTGATAAGTGAGGAGAAGGTGTAGAGTAGAATTTCACTGGCTTAAGAGGTTCTAGAAATTATTGTGCCATCTTTTTCTGGTAAGGCTGACCATCTTCACAAAACTCAAAATGTTGCAAAGCAATCACGGGTGATTTGATTTAAACAGAACAATTAGTTTAACTGTATTTGCCTATTTATTTATTTATTTTCTGTTTTAAGACACCAAAAGTTTATTTTTTATTTTTTGTTGCTCTCTTTCTTGTTTGTTTGTTTTATTTATTTTTATTGTGAAGGATAGTACTCTATTCATAAATTAAATTCCTATGTCTTTTTTCGCCTTTATTGTTATAACTGTAACCCTAAAACTTTACCACTAATGCACCATAGATTTTTCCTTTTCTCATTATTATAGCATTAATGACTGTAAATTCATTCTGTTCATAAATACTTATATAATACCTGGTCAGATATGGGGTCAGATTATATGTAGACTAAAAGATTTTTTTAAAATCCCCCCATGACCTATAGAATAGGTCCAGCCCTGTTAATGTTTCAGGCTTATGAATATTCTCCTATCCAATACTTTACTTAGTAATTTTTTTTAAATAATATTTTATTGTGTTTTTGGTGAAGGTTTACACAGCAGTTTAGATTCCCATTCAACAATTTCTACACAAGTTGTTCATTGACATTTGTTACATTCTTCACAACGTGTGAACATTTTCATTATTTCTGTCTGGTGTTCCATTTCCATTAATCTAGTTTCCCTGCCCCCTCACATTCTCTTCTTTGTTTTAAAGTATTTGTTGACTATTTGGTATCATATAGGTGATTTAAAAAATATATATATTTTATTGTGTTTTTGGTGAAACTTTACACAGGAAATTAGGTTCTCATTTAACAATTTATATACATATTGTTCAGTGACAATGGTTACATTCTTCACAACATATCAACATTCTCATTTCCATTTTGGTTGTTCTGTTTCCATTACTCTGGATTCTCTGTACTCATAACCTTCTCATCTTTGTTGTTATTGTTGTGTGCCATTAAGTTGATTCTGACTCATCGAGACCCTACAGGACAGAGTAGAACTGTCCCATTGGGTTTCCAAGGAGTGACTGGTGGATTCGAACTGCCGACCTTTTGGTTAGCAGTCTGAGCTCTTAACCACTTCGCCACCAGGGCTCCTCTCATCTTTGGTCTAGGGTAAATGTTAACCATTTGGTTTCATCTAGACAATTATTTTGAGAAGCACAGTACTCACAGGTGATAGTACTTATTGTGTAGACCAGTCTGTCATTTGGTTGAAAGGTGATCTCTGGGAGTGGTTTAATTCCAAATTTAAAGAGTATCTCAGGGAGATAGTCTCAGGGTTTCATCTAGTCTCTACTGGTCTAGTAAGTCTGGCTTTTTTTAGGAATTCGAGTTTTGCTCTACATTTTTCTCCCATTCTATCTGGGACCATCTATTGAGTCCTTGGTTGAAATTGTTGGTAGTTGTAGCTGGGCACCATCTAGTTATTCTGGTCTCAAGATAGGTGATGTCGTTCTTCATGTAGACTACTGGTGCTATAGACTAGTTTCTTCTTTGAGTTTTTGGTTTCCTTCTTTGTCTTTAGCTCTGGATGAGTAGAGACCAATAGTTGTATCTTAGATGGCCGCTCCCAAACTTGTAAGACCCCAGATGCTACTCACTAAACTAGGATGTAGAACATTGTCTTTATGCAATATATAGGTGCTTTTTTAGTGGGGCACAGTACTCATGGGTGATATTCATTATTTTTTAGCCAATTTTGTTATTTAGCTACAGGGTGACCTCAGGGGTTAGTTTTGGTTCAAGTTTTGAAGAGTATCTCAGAGCAATAGTAGGGGAGTCCTCCAGTCTCAACCAGTCCTGTAGCTCTAATTTTTTTGTTTAAGCATTTGAGGTTCTATTCCACATTTTTCTCCCATTCTTTCAGGGTCTATGTATTGTGACCCTGATTAGGATGGTCAGTTAGAATGGTGGATTATGGAAGGCAGACACTACCTAGTTCTGGCCTCAGCATAGATGAGGCCGTGGTTCCTGTAGACTATTTCTCCTTGTATAGTTATTTTGATAGTAAATGCAATGCCATAATAATATCAGTGGAAATAGTGATAATAATAGTTAATATCCATTGAGTGATACCTCTGTTTTGGGTCCAACGTGAAGTGTTTTAATAGATTAATTTATTTAACCTAGATTGTAACACCTAGATCCTAGATTGAGTAGGAATTATGTTTCTCACTCTACAGCAAAGAAGGGGCCCTGGTGATGCAGTGGTTAAGCACTCAGACTGCTGACTGAAAGGTCAGCAGTTTGAACCTACCAGCTGCTCTGCAGGAGAAAGATGTGGCAATTTGCTTCTGTAAAGATTTACAGGCTTGGGAACCCTATGGGACAGTTCTACTTTGTCCTATAGGGTTGCAATGAGTAGAAATCAACTCGATGCAATGCATCTGGTTTGGTTTTATACAGCAAAGGAAACAGATTTAGGGAAACTGAGTAACATGCCCAAATTTGCATGGGAACAAGGTCAGCAGCTAAGACCAGAATCTAGGTTCTTAAGCCACTGTGAGATGATGCTTCTGGTACTATGCAGAAGACAATGAGTATGATATATGAGAGACTGACAGGTGCTGTGGCTGTTCCCAGAGGGAGAAGCAACTGCTGGTAGTAGGCCATGTTGGCAGGTCTTTGAAGAGATTTTTGAAAAGTAGAACCCTCATCTACAACTGAACAAATGGGGAGAGTGGCAGGTAAGGGCTCAAATGTCATTTTATTTCTAGTAGAGGTTAGAGGATGTGATTTAGATCAGTTAGGCAAATGAATTAACTAAGAAGTTTAGGCAGACTTACCCAAACAACCATAGCACACTGGTCCAGGGTAGGCATCCCCTCTCCTAAAGGACTGAGCCCCTGGAGGATGTGTGGAACAGTGGCATCACTAGGTGGGGTTTGAGGGGTGTGGACCTCACTGGGTGACATTGTTAGAGGGAGTGACACCAAAATGACTTACAAAACCTTTTTTTGTAAGCTCAGCTTCCATGTGTCAATATAACTACAAGGCTAAAACTCTATGCTAATTTACTTTTTGAACCTTCCAATGTTGTTTGGTCAGAGCTGTCATTATTACTCAATTACAATGATGCTGTAAATCACGTGGTTTTGTCTACACAAGCTACAAGCACATGCTGTTGTTTTCATTGCTGCTGGTATTTTTATAGTCACTGATTTTGTCAAATTTTCTGGTGTTTTAGCTACAATATCGTGGTAATTAGTATTTGTGGACCTCTATCAATAACTTTTTTGAGAATAAAGTAGTAAACAAAGGAAAAGAAGGAAAAAAAAAGGCTTCTCAGTTACTGATAATGTTGTAACTAATAATGTTGTAATTCAATGTAGAAAGATTTTACAATTTTGTTGTTAATATCCATATAACCTAAGAATTATTGCATTTACACAATTTACAACTATATTAATCACATATCATTCTATGACTAAAATTGGTAATAAACATGACTGAAGATTCTGTATGGTCTCGTACGAGAGGAGATCCATAGAGGAGGTCACACTGGGTGACACCAGCCCTAATGACGCCCCTGCTGTGGAAAGGTTTTCTCTGTAAGCTTGAAGCTTCCATGAGGAAAAATATTGGTGGAAGTAAGCTGTAATCCCTGTTTTTTCCCAGATCTAAAAAAGGTTGGAGGTTTGAGTCCGTCCAGAGGTGCCTCTCAAGAGACACCTGGTGACCTACTTGTGAAAAATCAATCACTGAAAGTTCTGTGGAGTATCGTTCTACTCTGACACACATGAGGTCAGCAAGAGTTGAAATTGACTCCACAGCAACTGGTAACAATCAGGTAAGTCACTACATCTCCTCAGGTGGTAGAGGGAGTAAAAGGGGCAGATGGGCCAGAATGGTGCTTAGGAAAAATCCCTCCCCTTGGAAACCAGTGGTGAGAAAATGATTTTCCCATATAACAGAATGTAAGGCAAGTTTTCTTGAGCTTTCCTGGGCAGTCAGGTAGTCTTTTCAGAATCATAGATAGGCATCAACTTTGAAGCTGAGGCAATAAGAAGTCATTTCTTTTATTATTTGTGAATACTTTTTTATGGGATTAGTATTGTATTCCTTGGGAGCAACTAATCAAATCATTAAATGTTAAGAGGCAAGCAGGTTTGGGATTTTGTATAGATGAGTTGGTCTAGTTGAAAATAAATGGATGCTTTTGTAAAATGATTACATTCAAGACATTAAATTGTGACTAATAGAAAAGATCAATACGTAAATCTTCCCCCTCACCAAAAAAAAAAAAAACCAAGAAATTTCTCTCAAAAAATGACTCTTTCAGGAAGAAAAGCCAGTGTCTTCCAGGGTAGATCTAAACAAAGGAATCAGAGCCAAATAGAGGAGGGTGGGATTTTAGTCATTCTGCTGGGTCTGTTCAGCCTGTAATGAATATTCATTAATAACTGATCAATAAGCTATCTTTCCTATTTCTTAAACTAGAGTTGAAACATACAGAAAGGAAGAGAAGTAAATATTTTCTCACTCTTCAGAAGAATAAAGCCCACTTACTATTAGTGCTGCCTCCTTCAAAAATAACATGTCCCTTACCAGGGGTCGAAGAGAGCGGGTAGGGGAAGTTACTGCTTAAGGGACACGGAGTTTCTGTTAAGGATGACGGAAAAATTTGTAAATGATGGTGGTGATGGTTGCACAATATGATGGACATGATGTCACTGAATTGTACAGGTAAAACATGTTGAAATGGCAATGTTCTGTTGCACATGTGTATTACTACTACAATAAAAAAAACCACACATCTCAGCAAAACAATTTGCTGCGAGTTGGAATTGACTCGATGGCAACAGGTTTGGTTGGGTTTCGGTTCTATTTTAAGGTTTTTTCGCCTGTATCTGGTTTGGAGTCTACACAGGAAAACCACCATGGAGAAATGAGGCAAAAATCTTGTTTTCCCTAAAAATAGGTTATAGATAGCAAAACTATATTGATGGCAGTGGACTAATTGAGGACTCACTCCATAGATAAAAGGATGCCTCAGATTTCTCCTTCTGAAGTATATAATGCCTACGCTTTTCATGTCTGTGTATGGGAACAAGCAGAATTTTCAATCTGTTGTGTGTCAAACTGAATATCTCACATTTTTTTGTCTCTTCAACAGTGCCTCTCCCCAGCAATTCCGCAAATGGAATGTAATGGTGAGGTTTAGCCATTTTTTAAAAATATTTGATAGTTCTAAGGAGCTAATCTAAATAATCCAAGTAAAAAATGCATTTTTTGGATTTTTCACTTTTTGTGATTAAAATATTTGGTTGGACTGTTAACATAGCTTGAATCAGTTAACAAATTGCACCTTTTCTGTGTGCTGTATAGAAGCAATGTTAGACATACAGGATGGTTGAGATCTTCAAGCAGGTTTTCTTTTTGTTTTTGCTTTCTATCTACCCAAATAATTTACAGGAAATAAGTTTTTTTTTTTTTGTTTTTTAAAGAGCCATCTGGATTACACTGGTGTGTAGGGTCGAAAATATGAATTTAATTCAACTTAGAATCTTTCTAGAACATCATTTGAAACCAAGACACCGAGGAATTCTTTTTAATTTTTTCACGTATTTTCTTGGTTTGTCTTGAGATTTTTTAGTAAATATTTATTCATTTTTCCTTCAAAATACCAGTTTCTTTTAAAACTTCATAATTAGGACAACTTTTTTTTAATTATAACTTTAAGGTTATTTTGTTGTTCATTTATACATGTGTAAGGGCTTCTACCACCACCCAGCATGTCAGTTTGTCATACTGTGGTGGTGTGTGTGTGTTACTATGATGCTAGAAGCTATGCCACCAGTATTTCAAATACCAATAGGGTCATCCCTGGTGGGAAGATTTCAGTAGTGCTTCCAGACTAAGACAGATTAGGAAGAAAGACCTGGTGATCTACGTCAAAAAATTAGCCAATAAAATCCCTATGGATTACAACAAAATATTGTCTGATATAGTGCTGGGAGATGATTCTCTTAGGTTGGAAGGCACTCAAAATACAAAGTGGCCCCAGCAATGGGCTTGAGCATATCAACAATCGTGTAGATGGTGTAGGATGGGGCGATGTGTTGTTCTGTTATACGTGCGGTCACCATGAGTCAGAGCCAGCCAGATGGCAACTAACAATGACAAAGAATTCTATTCATGTCTTTTTGCTGAATAAAAAATAATCTTTTACTTCAACTTGTGAAAATGAAAATAGTGAAATATTTGGCAACAATATTACCAAAATAATCTTTGTATAGCTGCTTTTCTATTTGTTTTCAGTTTTATCAGGACTGGTATCCATGGGATTTAGTCAATTTTGAGCTTTATAATTTAAATTCAGTCTTTTTTACTGAGGACCAATTTCTCTGTTGTTTACATTACTGATTTTGGAGACTGGGAGAAAAAAAATATCTTTAAAAATAGGGCTCTTTCAACTGGAAATGTCAGTTTTGTGTATGCTATCTCTTAGCCTTCCCTAATGATTTTTAGCAAAAGGGTTTGAAAATAAGCCGAAAGATTGAAGTGGCTTTTACTTGCATGGTTGCAGGTGGAGTGTCTCCCAAACACAAATCACTTTCTTTCTTCCCCTGAATGTGAATTCAATGCTCTTGAAAGGGGTCATGCAGATAACTGTTGACTATAGAAAGAGTTTACTGGAAAATAGATGGCATAGGGGTTGAAATTCCACCTGTTATCTTGTGATTTGCCCCTAATTCAAAGAATTCCCACTTTACAGACCAAAGGACTAGTTTTCTGCGAGAGACCAGAGATTCTTGACAACCTCAGCTAAAACTTTCTAAAAAATGTGTGCAATGCTTGAAAGTGATGTTTGAAAGTCACAGCTTGCTGAAATTTGGGAAATGGGCATACTAGAATTTTCTTAGATATATGAATAAATGTTCTTTCCTTTGAAACAAATGTCAAATACATGCCAAATATACCAATGCTAATATATATTTTTCTGCTATTAAAAAAATAATTTTGAATGATCAAGTAGTTGGTCAAACATTTCTGACGAAGAAGAAAAAATGATTTAAAGCATTTTCGAGTTTGTAACACAGTCTGAAAATCAGGACAACCTTAGCTTAGAAAGAGATTAACAAATAGTCAAGAATCCTCCCATCTTGAAAATATTTGTGGATAAGTTGATCTGAGTACCTAGAATTTATGTTCCCAATGTTTCCAATAAGGAGCCCTTGTGATGCAGTGGTTAAGTGCTCAGGCTGCTAACTGAAAGGTCGGTGGTTCGAATCCACCAGCTGCTCCATGGAAGAAAGATGTGGCAATGTGCTTCTGTAAAGATAACAGCCTTGGAAACCCTATGGAGCAACTCTGCTCTGTCCAGGAAGGTTGCTATGAGAATTGACTCAAAGGCAACAGGTTTGATTTTTGGTTTTATAACATTTCCAATCCCGCGCATATTTTTATTTTTTTCTGTGCATTCTTTTTTTATTCTGCACTGACAATGGAACTTTATGCTCCCAAATTGTTCGTTATGTCCTTCTGTTGAGATTTGTGGGACAACCAATTATTTCAGTTTCTGAAAACAAAGGGACATTTGCATCTGGATAGTAGGGTCTCAATAACACCCCTAGGATAAATTTTACATATATCATGCCAGGTCTGATTGAGTCTGTAGCTATTACTCTTTGTAAGATACTTATGGATGTATAGGTGGGTCAGAATCCCTGAAGGGAATCGAGGATGCCAGAGGTTTGGCCTGGACTAAAAGGTATGAAGTTTAAATGTTGATTTCCTGTTTAAAATTATTTCTAGCTAGTAGTTTCTCCAAAATCCCCATTAACGTAACTATAAAGACATTGGAAAAGCTGAAACTGATGATAACATTAAAATCTAAGACTCACAATTGCCAATACCTTGGGGGAAATTTCCAGTAATGGCCAAACTGGCACAACTCTATTAAAAATCATATTTGGTGACAGAATGACTGAGTAGTTAAGAACATACGCAGACTTGGTTCAAATCCTGGCTCCGTCACTGCCTTGCTGTGTGACGTGGATAGTTTAGTCAACCTCTTTGTGCCTCAGTTTCCTCACATGTACAATGGAGGTCATAATAGACTGTCTTTCACAAGGTTGCTGTGAGATTTAATGAATTAACATTCTATTTAATAAACTTAGAGTGATGTCTGGCACATGGTAAGACACAGAAAACATTAGCTATTATTACTCAATATCCCAACTGTACTGTGCTTCACAAGATTATATAGGAATACCCTTATCCCACTCACTCTCTGTCCCCTGATTGAATAGACTCAATAGAAAAGGGCCAAATCAACCAGAAAACTGAGAAGCCATTTCTGTGCCACCCTGCCTTTCTGAATCAGGCACTCTGTTACCTTCCCCCAAGTGTATACAAGTCAGTATAAGTTTTTTTTTTTTTGGCACAAGATAGAATGCACCTCTACTGATAGCATTACTTTCTGTTGTTTTACGGTAGTAAGCTCATGCTTGCTGAAAGTCTTATGAATGTCTCTATTCCTATTATCTCTTCATTACATAGGCATCTTTTATGATCAGTTCATAACCAAACCTTGATAAGTCTCCATTTTATCCGACAGGAACTAAAGTTGATAGAGACAAAGTGAGTTAGTATCAAGCCTGGGACAAGACTTTTTGACCCAGAGTTCAGACATCTCTCCAAAATGTTGGCCTTAAAGGAATTTCAATCTTCACCTTTCCTCTCTTTCTAATGTTTTTGGTGCTTTTCAATCCAATCAGGTTGAACACCATTTAGATGAGTTAGAAATATATCCATTTAAATCTATCCTTTCTTCCATCCATCCATCCATCCATCATCTATCAATCAATCTATCTATCATTGTTTTCTATTTTGTTTAGGATAGCAATAAGGGAAAGGATGTTCTACTTAACACGTAAGGGATATTTGTTATGAACAAAAAGAAAACTCATTAAGAGATTCAAATTCTGCTTCTGAGTTTTGACTTTTTGAGCTTGATTTGTATCTATCATGGGTCCAAACACCTGTGCTTTTACTTGTATCTCCTTGACATTAGTATGTATGTATGTTTTTATTTAATTTATTCTCTTGACATTAAATACATGCTTCCAGTAAGGTGCAGCTTAGTAAAAAGGTTAAAATCAAGAAGACAATGGTTATGCATGCTTAGAATTTTCCAATAGATGAATTTATTTTTGCCAGCTACTTCTTATTGAGCCACCAGATCTTCGTTACTCCCTGATTAACTTCCAAAAGAACAAAGTTATTCTTGGCTTCCTGAACCATCCTTTTAGTAGAATAAAGTTTGTTCTTGATAATAGACTTGTTAGTCCTCCCGTGAATATGAACCGGGGACTGTTATCTCCGGAAAGCCTATTTTACAATGAATTTGTAACAAATTCGACATGGAGTAGATTAAGTATTAGATTAGCTAGCTATGCTTGGTTATCAATTGCCAACTCAGCACAATCCCTGATCCTCTGCTGTACTCTGCTCTGTATTGCAAGGATTGAGAGCCTGTGAACTACGTGTTTTCAGAATTCCTTCCCAATAGGGCTCTAGGTTAGATTAGATTTTGCCAACAAGAGGCCCTACTGCATGATTTTAAAAGATGGAAGAGAGGCACAAAACGTCCTATTGCTCCTTAGGTAGCAGTGGCTGATGGGTGGGATTCAGACAACGTCTCTTGGTATTTCCCTATGAATGACTTATCTTCCTGCTGCAGGCAGCTGTTACCATTGCTAACAGTTTCTTGCAGTTCCTGTTATTTCCTCTAAAAACCAGCCTGAGTACTAGCAACAGCTTTCCCAAACCTTCACTCTTTCACCCTTTTCCTCACTCACTTTCCTGTATGAAATATCTTCTTGCTTGGAAAGCTTAAATTACTGTCCACTTTCCTGACAGAACTCTGACTGATACACTGACATTAACCTAGGATTAATTCACTGTGACCTTTCCAATACACCTAACCTGTCTGGCTTTTCAATGTTAAAATGAGAAGATGGGTTGCATCATCTTTCTTTTATAGGATTTGGATTCTAGCAGGAGTGTGCTCTAGAAAGGTGTTTCCTTGGGAGTAAGAAAAGAGAGATAGGTCTGTACCAGAGGCTGTTAACTATCCAGAGATGATGATCAATGAGTTTTATTTGGGCTACTTGGTATCAGTATCAAAAAATATCCATGCAATATTTAAAATATTTAAGTAGAAATATTTTTAAAAAATTAATTTTTAAATCAAAGATTCTGTAAAAGAATCCTGATCAAAAGAGGGAAAATGCAGAACAGAATTTAAAAATCTTATGGATTCTGGATGTTCTGGAGCTATTAAGGCAGGATGAACCACGAAAACTACTGCACTGAGACAATCTTTAAACCTTAAACCAAAACTATTCCCTGAAGTCTTCTTTAAACCAAACAGTACTTTAGCTTAATTAGTAAAGAATTCTAGCCTTGAGCATTGTGCTGTTTAAAGAACTATCTGTATGGGATCAAATTGAAACCAGTAACTCGAAAGGTAAATAGAAAGCTGGGAGGGCAGTGAGTTTATGTTAACAGTGGAAGAACAATTCAGAAAAGGAGGGTGAGAATCGTTACACAACTAGAAGAATGTAATCAATGTCACTGAATTGTACATGTAGACATTGTTGAATTTATGTTTTGCTGCGTGTGTATATTTTCAACAATAACAAAAATAATATTTAAAAAAATTTAGTTTGACATAAAAATCTGGAGTTCTGAATTCTATTGAAGAGTTAGAAGATCTGACAGCACTGGGCCTATTTTTCTCCATGCCAATATTTGGTAGGAGGTAAGATGCTACCTCTCCAAATGTCTAAGTCCGCATCCACCCTATTGTCTTCCAAGGCTGTGCCAGTTGTCTCGTACCACCACAAATGCACATTTATTTTCTTTCAGTAGAGAGTTATTGTTTTGAACCCATATTTATATCAAGAGTGGCACAATTAAAGATGAACAGAAAGAACAATATGTTTAAAAAGAAATGAAAGATCACATTGATTTTGTGATATAGAATATTTCTACGTATTTATTTGGCATATTTCCACCCTCTTCACTCATTTACTTCATTTGGCTGTCTCCTGTAAGTATTTAAATTTGTGACTCCTGGTCTAGCCTCTGGATATTCACCTTACTTGAGTCACAGAGTCTTTTAAGAATATCATGAAAAGCATTGGTTCCTTCCCCAGGAAACAAAAATGCAGGAACATAAAAATATAATATTCTGATCACAGCTATCTTTGAAGTTTTGTATGTAACTAAGCTGAATAAGAGCCTTTGCTCTAGAACAGTTTCTTGTTAAGATTCAGATTCAGCAGGTCTGGGGAGGTGCCTGAGAGTCTGCCTTTCTAACAAGCTCTTAGGTGATGTCAATGCTGTTGGTCTGGGGCTCTAGTGGTTCTTAAATTTTGTTTGGATATTAGAATTCCCCGGAGATACCGTTAAAGAAAAAGACTAATGCTCAGGCAATAGTGTTTTTAAAAGCTTCGTCTTTGGTAGTTGGGAACTATTGCTCTACATCAAAGGTCATTTACTAAATTAAGCAGAGACAGAAAGAGAGGGGCCTCAGCATCAGGTGGATGTTGAAATGGAAAGAAGTGGTACTAAACAGGAAGGCAGGGCATTGCCAATGACTAACAATTTTGTTTTTCCAGGGCCAACCAATTTTCTTTTTCTATCATAGAAAGAACAGCGATAACCCAATTCCCCAAAGAAAATTTCTAATTATATGGAAGTTATTGGAATCATCCACATTGCTTAGCAGAACTTACCAACCTTGGGCCCACCTATTGGTTAGTTCCACACATAGACCATGAATCGGGAAAGGAGAGTTTGATAGAAATGGATTTTCTAGTCATTGTTCATCATTCTCCAAAGCAATATTTTCCCTTATAGAGGGCAGTGGTGGTTCAGTGGTAGAATTCTCACCTCCTATGTGGGAGACCCGAGTTCCATTTCTGGCCAATGCTCCTCATGTGCAGCCACCACCCATCTGTCAGTGGAAGCTAACATGTTGCTATGATGCTGAACAAGTTTCATCGAGCTTCCAGACTAAGATGGACTAGAAAGAAAGGCTTGGTGATCTACTTCTGAAACTTAGCCAATGAAAACCCTGCGGGTCCCAATGCTCTGATCTGCACCGTTCATGGGGATGGCACAGGACCGGGCAGTATTTAGTTCCACTGTGCCTTGGGTTACCATCAGTCGGGGACCAACTCATGGCAGCTAACACCAAAAACAGCGTTTTCCTCTTATGATGTGGTCTTGTTCCAAGTTACTAAAAAGCCAAAAAAGTTGCCACAGTGGATTTTGTGTCAAATGAAAACTAGTTTGAAATAGTGTCCATTGCTGGCGTTGGGGTGGATCCCTTCTTTCACAAGAAGTCCATAACGATTTAGGAAAAACTATGACTGTGTAACACAAAAGACATGTGTCCATGACACCGCTTGATCTGGGCTTCAAAGACAGACTTGAAAGCTGAACTTCAATGGGTGTCAGATCAGTTGGAAGAAGTTCTCACAAATGCTATCACAGCCTGGGTCATTACTGTTCCTCTCCCTTCACCTTACATCATGGCCTCCATCTGCATGGCTCTAATTAGTGCAGCTTGAACAGAGGAGACTTCTGATGCCAAATGTGTGGAACATTTCCAAAGAGGCATTTCCATTTTAAAGAGATCTTAAAGCATTACCTGAATCAGTTCCCCCTTTAAAAGTTCTATTCCTGCAGGGAAAAAGGTAATTATATACATTTAGATATGGATGGCTTTTGTTAAAAAAAAAAAAAAAAAGTTGACACTACCTAATCACAAGGAATTATTTCATGATATGAAATAATAATAGCCCTAAAATTCTTCGATTCAAAGACATCCTTAAGTAAAATTTAGTTCCTGATGCTCTATCTACTTATTAATGATCTTTAGAAATATCTTTTGCCATAAAATTTGCTTTTGTTAATTTTGCAATTAAACTTCTCCATCATGCACGATCAAGTCATCAGTCAACTATCATCTTTTGTTCTTTGCCGTCTGGTCAAGTTATATAAAAATGAGCATGACGTTTAAAACACATCTCAACTTTTGGAATGTTGCTCTACTCCACGTGACTCATACTTCAGGGAGGAAGGAGGAGGAGACGGAGTTCCTCTGAGCAATAACAGACTGGGCTACTGAGTGACAAGTGGAGAAGCCAGCAGCTGCCAGTGATCCTCTTGGCTTGTGATGTCATCATCTCCAGTACACACGGTTTTCTTCACGTAATAGAGCTGCACCTGTCATTCAGTTGAGAAGGACAAAGAAAATATTTTCCTGCTCTCTTCCACTCTGTTTTCTTGTGGTTTCTCTTTTATCCTGCCCCAGAGAACAGACGTGTTACATCCACTGAGGTTGGTTTTACATTGTTTTGGTTTTCAAGGAGGGTTTTTAACATTCCTGCTAGTGATTTAGCATAAATTGTAATTAACGTGGTTAATGAACTCCCCATCTATGTTTTAGTAGGTAATTACGACGCCGGTGTATATTAGCAGGTACTGTATAAAGACGAGAGGAGGGCTGGTGATTATGAATTCCATCTTCGTGTCTCTAAGACCAAATCCCAAATGGTTTAATCACCGTCAATGTCAACCCATGCCATATCTTCATTCTACATGCCATATATTATCACGTTGCACTTATATTCCATCTCGACTTTGATATTTGCTCCTTCAGAATAGAGGTGCCCTGATTAGACAAGGCGACTGGCAGCTGAAAGAAATATGTGTAAAATATGCATGTACCATCACCAATTTCCCACTAGCAGTTCTCCCTATCTTTTACCGTCTGCATGTACCAAAGGCTTTTTTTTTTCTGTTCGTTTTGGTTTGTTAGATTGAGTTATACTAGAAAAGATTGGGTCCATGGCAAAAAAATGATAATTAATGGCAGCGCCTCTTTGTATGAGACCAGATCTTTCAGGCAGGGGCAGGGAAACCAGGAGCAAGAGGCTCCTTTGTGCAGAATATAAAGTCACTGAGTATTTCAAATGTATAGGTATACTAATTTCTCTGCATGGTGCAAATGGTTAAACACTTGACTGCTAACCTAAAGGTTGGCCATTTGAACCTACACGGAGGTGCCTTGGAAAACTGGAGATCTGCTTCTGAAAGGTCACAAGCTTGAAAACCCTGTGGAACAGTTCTACTCTGCACACATGGGGTTGCCATGAGTCAGCATTGACTTTAGAGTAGCTAACAACAATAACAGCCTACTATGTATAAAATAATGTCTTATTATAAGAATCCTTTTTCCAGTCTATAATCATTGCCGTCCTCTTCCCATACTCCTCTCTGATGGTATCCTGTCCACTACTCTTGAAATAATACTAGACGGCCATAGATACCAGGAATCTTTTCTGAACCAATTAATCATTTAAATATTTTTTAGTCAACTACTTTGTGTAAGTCACTGTCCTAGCAGATTGGAAAATAAGAAAGAGGAGATGAAAGGTATATAAATAAGTATAGAGGGATTGATTAAAATTTTTGCATAAAGTTTATAGAAGGGTGTTATCGTTGTTGTTAGCTGCCAGTGAGTCAGTCCTTGTCTCATGGAGACCCCATGTGTTACTGAGTAGAACTGCTCTATAGGGTTTTCTTGGCTATAATCTTTATGGGAGCCCTGGTGGCACAGTGGTTAAGTGTTTGGCTGCTAACCAAAAGGCAGGTGGTTCAAACGCACCAGCTGGTCAGTGGGAGAAAAGACCTGGTGATCTGCTCCTGTAAAGATCACAGCCTAGGAAACCCCATGGGACAGTTCTGTTCTGTCCTATAAGTCAGAATTAACTCAACGGCAACATTTTGGTTTTTTTTTTAATCTTTATGGAAGATTTTAGGTTAGCAGCTGATTGCAAACCGCTTGCGCCACGTACCTTTTATAGGCACAGGCACTTCATCTCCATAATGTAGTTGATAGTAAATACTAAGAAATTTAATAAAAGATCCCTGCCCTCAGTTTACCATACTTCTAATTAGAAAAACTGGACAAAAGTATGTGAAAACTTTAAGAGCCAGATTTAAGAATAAATTTAAGGATATAACATTAATGCAAGAATTGTCACAAAATAAGAGGTGACTGCTTGCCAGTTGAAGGTATGAACATTAAGTGTTATAAGTACCAGGAAGGAAGCATTTGCTCTATGCCGTGAAGGTCTTGGACCTTAGACTAACTCTATGTTATATGATGCCAAAGACCAAACAACTAATGGATATACACTCTAGGTTATCCCTCTGAATATAAAATACTGTAGTTTTTCTTTCTTTCTTTTTTTTTTTTTTGGTTTTTCAGGAAAGAGTACACTAGATGTGATGGTTAAGATTGTATGTCAACTTGGTTAGGCCATGAGTCTCAGTGTTTTAGCAGCTGTATAATGTTGTGATCACTTCCCTGTTGAAATTTGATATGTGATCACCCCCATCATGGAATCAGCTGAGTGGTACTGATGGAGGCAGGGACTGTGGCAGCTCACCTCACCACCCCCTCAGCTTCGTCTGTTTGCCTTCCGCCAGCTACTTCCTTCCTGCTCACCTTGCCAAGGTTTGTGGCTTGTTCCAGACTCAGCAGCTGCCTCTTGTCATCTCACCTCTGGTTCTTGGGACTTGAGCTAGCAGCTTACCTGTTGATCTCAGACTTCGTCGACCTTCACAGCCTGTGAGCTGGAGTGCTGCTCCCCGACCTGCCAACCTTGGGTTCACCAGCTTCTGCAGTTGCATGAATTGGGAGAGGCTTCTACCCTGATCCACAGACTTGAGACTTTCCACCCTCTACAATCGCGTGAGCTGTTTCCTTGATATAAATCTCTCTGTCTAGATATTTATACGCTTTACTGGTTTTGCTTCTCTAGAGAATCCAGCCTAAGACATTTGGTACCGAGAGTGGGGTGAATTATGTCCCCCCCCCCAAAATGTGTGTATTGATTTGGCTGGGCCTTGATTCCCAGTATTGTGTGGTTGTCCTCCATTTTGTGATTGTAATTTTATGTTAAAGAAGATTAGAGTGAGATTGTAGCACCATTACTAAGGTCACATCCCTTATCCAATGTAAAGGAAATTTCCCTGGGGTGTGGCCTGCACCACCTTTTATAAGAGATAAAAGGAAAAGGAAGCAAGCAGAGAGGGGAGGACCTCATACCACCAAGAAACCAGTGTGGGAGCAGAGCACGTCTTTTGGACCTGGGGTCCCTGTGCAGAGAAGCTCCTAGTCTGGGAGAAGATTGATAAAAAGGCCAACAGACAGAGAAAGCCTTCCCCTGGAGCTGACACCCTGAATTTGGACTTCTAGCCTACTAGACTGTGAGAGAATAAATTTCTTTGTTAAAGTCATCCACTTGTATTTCTGTTAGAGCAGAGCTAGATGACTAAGACACTAGGTATTTAGAATCTTATCAAATATCTAACTTCATTATTTTGAGAGGCTGAATGAAATGGAAAGACCACTGATATTAAAATTGGGTGTGCCATGCAGGGTTCTTGATTGCAAACGGCAGAAACTGACCCGGGGTAACTTAAAGATATAAAAGGAATTTATAGGGAGCCTATCGGATAGCTCACAGAATGGACAAGAATCCTTAAGAACTAACCTTGGGGAACAAGCAGAAACCAAGGAGTCTGGACTAGCAAGGAGTTGGGTGGTTAGGACTCTGTGCTTGGAGCTATTTCTACCAAACACTCACCACTACCGCGCTGAGCACTTGATCTCACCACCCCTGCCCTGAGTAGTTGATAACCATCTCTTTGCCTTTCATTCCTCCCTCAAGTTTCAGGAACCAGAGGAGAAGCTTCTGATTGTCTAAGCCTATGTTTTGGGCCTGCTGGGAGAGAGTGATGGACCCCTCTCTGCTCTTGCATAGCTAAAAATAGCTGACATTTTTGTAAACAATAGTGGATATGCTTTGACCAGAGAGAGGAAGTGCATGAAGAAGATGGTAACAACCAGAGGCAATAGCTGGCTGGATAAGGAATTCTTATAAGCTCTGCACAGGGCATTGTTATGTAGGGTGCACTTTTAGTAACCCCAAAAGAGCTCTGGTGGCACTGTGCTCAAGTGCTTGGCTGCTAACCGAAAAGTTGGTGTTAGAACCCACTAGCTGCTCCTCAGGAGAAAAGACCTGACAATCTACTCCCATAAAGATTTCCAGGCTAGGAAACGCTATGCGGCAGTTCTGCTATGTCCTACATATAGGCTACTATGAATTGATTTCAACTTGATGGCAATAGGTTTGGTTTTTTGGTTTTATAGTAACTCGATTATGCTGCACAAAAATGAGGATTTGGAGCCATGCTTTCTACCAAGGAATGCCAAATAGAGAATTTCCCTCATTTAGGGATGGTGTTTGAATGCTGGTAAGCAAAACAGAGGAGTCCCTGGGTGGCTCAAATGGTTAAGTGCTTGACTATTAGCCAAAAGGTTGAAAGTTTGAACACACCTAGAGACTCCTTGGAAGATAGGCCTGGCGATCTGCTTCTGAAAGGTCACAGCATTGAAAACCCTATGGAGCAGTTCTACTCTGCACACGGGGGTCACATGGGGTCGTCATGAGTTGGAATTGACTCAATGGCAACTACAATAACAACAACAAGCAAAACAGGACAAGAATCCATTGCACTTGGGTTTAAATATGTCTCTTGTTTCCCAGCTGTGTGACCAGTGACAACCCACTTATCTTTTCCAAGCTTCAGTTTCTTCTTTTTCAAATTTGATAATTGATGATGTGATAAGGATTGAATGATGTCATAGGTGTAAAAACTGTCTTCAAACTAGCAAGTACTACAAAATGAAGGAATGATGATTAAGCAAAATAAATATTTCCATAGCCTCTTAGGATACAATAAATTTAGAAATCTAGAAGATATGAAAATGGTAGCTCAAACTGACCATTTTATACTTTTATTGCACATTCTCAGAAGCCTCTGAATATGAGATATTAGAGCAAATCTCATTAGTTGGTGGGTTTTGTTTATTGATTTTGCATGCTGACGAGAGGAATTAATGAATTTTTTTACCTTTACAGATATTCAGTGGAAAACAGCTGAGGAAGTGTCACCATACTCTTCACTGGAACCACAAGAGTAAACATTTGAAACAGGGTACTGAATGGAAACAAAGTGAGGCATTGTGGGATTTTCTGAACCACTTCGGAGTCACTGGATGGTACAAATGATTAATGTGCTCGGCCTTTAACCAAAAGGTTGGAGGTTTGAATCCACTCAGAGGCACCTTGGAAGAAAGACCTCACGATCTACAATACTTCTAAAAAATCACCCATTGAAAATCCTGTGGAGCACAGTTCTACTCTGATACACATGGCGTACCATGAGTTGGAATCAACTCGGTGGCAACTGGGTACTAGGTGACCCACTTCAAACACTGCTCCTGTAAAATGAGATTCTCTGTAAGCAGTTTCTCAGGATACTTCTCTTGGTGTGTTTCTCACTGGACTTTACTAGAACTATCTCTATCAAAGTCCTTCACTGTACATCTTATTCCCAATGTCAAATTTTTTACTTGGCATGAGTTATGGGAAGAAAACAGAAATGTACGATGTAACCACTTTTATTTATTCTTTGGACTGACGTGATTATTTTCATTTGTAGCAGGTTTACATTATCCACTAAAGGGATCCTTTTATGAAAGGGATGCCTGGTAGAGGTTCTTCCAGAGCAGATGCACTATAAATGACAGCGTCAGAGTCATGGCCTTTTCTGTGTAAAGTGACTCAGGACAAAGCTGGCTGTCAAGTCACACAGTGGCATCCATTAGCTTATGGAGGATGAGTAGCCTTCAATCCCAATAATGCCTGATTTTTTTTTTTTTTTTAACAATGTCTCCTTACAATTGCTAGATGATTGGACTCTTTGGAGGGAGGCTGCACATGAAGAAATAGAATGTATTCCCGTCTATCCAAGGTTGGTGGTGCTTATCCAATGTACTTTGCTCCTAATAAAAAGATGAGGAGACAGTGAGTTTTCCCTTTGTGAAGGCCTGGAAAGCTGTGGTAACTGGCAGGTTCCGAATTTTGATTTTTATTCTAATTACATAATGAAAACATTCACAGAATTTCATGTCTAATTTGAGATATTTTAATCTTACCCCCAACCATTAATTTGTCAAGACCATGTTGAGAGAGAAACTTGAAAGCAGGTTCTCCCTGTCAGGAAAACTCTTTCAGGGCCTAGGAGAAAAATTCAGTCTTAATCACAATATTCACTTTTCCCTGAGCACCTGAACAAAGGGACCTATTGCACAGACATGAAGCTGAACACAGTTCTTATTTCAGAGAAGGACTAGTTGTACTGGATTCAACCTCAACACCTTTGTGTGATTGATTATTCCTGCATCGCACAATGATTATTTGCACAACATTGAGAACCCGTGTGGGTCTCAGTATGCCCATCTATACAATGGTAAAGTTGGGCTATGTGATCTATTTTTCATTACCTCTGCTTAATTTTTATTCGTTATTTTATGAAAGGCAATATTAAGTAATAAGAACAATTCTACCATTGTTGTTTCTTTAAGTATGTTTGCCTAACATAAATATTGTAAGCTAGTACATAAGGCTTAGAGTTCTTTGTTCTCAGGCTTTATTATTATTTATTATATGTTGCTATGATGCTGGAAGCTATGGATGCCACTAGTATTTCAAATACTAACATGTTTCAGCAAAATTTCCAGACTAAGATAGACTAAGAAGAAAGGCCTGGTGATCTACTTCCAAAAATTAGCCAAGAAAAACCTTTGCATCACAACAAAACATTGTCCAATTTGCTTGTTTTGGACACGTCATCAGGAGGGGTCAATCACTCGAGGAGGGCATCATGTTTGGTGAAGGAGAGGGCCACCAAGGGTGAGGGAGACCCCACAGTAGCTGCAGTGATGGACTCAAACATGCATGTGAGGATGATGCAGAAACAGTCAACATTTTGTTCTGTTGGACATAAAGTCACCATGAGTCGCAGTCAACTTGAGAGCATCTAACAACAGCAGCGACAAAATTATTATTGTGATATTTATTCTTGGCAGTGGTGTCACTAGGGTTGATATTGCTTAGTGCAGTAACTCATGGTGTCACCTCTCCCATGGACCTCCTCAGGTACCAGACCATACGGAATGCTTAAAAATGTTTTTTGTGCTGATGTTACTCCTAAATCATAATTCCTATATATCGCTCCTTCTTTT
The DNA here is from genome assembly GCF_000243295.1 of Trichechus manatus latirostris. Lineage (NCBI taxonomy): Eukaryota > Metazoa > Chordata > Mammalia > Sirenia > Trichechidae > Trichechus > Trichechus manatus. Next base: position 16,303,557 of record NW_004443980.1, read on the forward strand.
CCTTTAATTACTACTTCATTGTCAAAGAAGTTATTGTTACAGGTTCACAAATACTAATTACCACAATATTGTAGTTAAAACACCAGAAGATTTGACAAAATCAATGACTATAAAAACAGCAGCAACAATTAAAACAACAGTGCGTGCTTGTAGCACGTGCAGATGAAACCAAGTGATTTGAAGCATCTTTGCAATTGGGTAATAATAATAATGCCCTGACGGGAGAGTGTTAGAAGGTTCAAAAAGTAAATTAGCATAGAGTTTTAGCCTTGTAGGTGTATTGATAACAGGTAAGCTGGGCTTACGAAAAATGTTTTTGTTGTTATAACCAACTACAGCGTTATTTTTTACAAAAAGTAGTAAATTTCTGCTGAAACACTGCACAAAAATTTTATAGACATTTTGACGTCACTCCCTCTGACACTGTCACTCAGTTCGATCCTCACCCCTACCACCCCTCTCGTGACACCACTGATTATTGACAGCTTGCACGCCCTAACTCATGAATATAGTAAAATTTAAAAAAATTCCTCATTTGGGGTAAACTAGAACAATGCGCAGCTATGTTGGGCAACCCCCCCGCCCCAGTTTCTTTCTCACCTCTTTTGGTTTTAAATGCCTTGTCTGCTCCCTCCCCATCCTCCCTGAAACCACATGCTCACCCTTCTTTGTGTCAATAGTATCAGGGGCAAATGCGTAGCATGTGTGCACAGTAGAGGCTCCGAATATACCGCAAGGATTAAACAATGAGTGAATATTCAAACAACGTATTTCCATGTTAGCAGATGGTCTTTGATAGAGTCAAGTAAGAGCCAACCGAACAAGGCAGTTCTTGGGATAATAAAGCATTATCAGCTCTATCATATATGCCCTTTCTATTCACAGATAAAATATATGTCAGTGTGACAGTGGAATCCTTCTCTGCCATTACCACTGGGCTTCACTAGCACCATCAAATGGCACTTAGTGTATTTAAAACCTGGAAGGGCATGAAATGTGTGAACTTGATATGTGAATTTTTATAACTCCCTGGTCCTCTCTCTACCATTGCCAAAACTCATACAAGCTTCCGTGCTTTCTCTTTCAAAACAGCAGCTTGTGATGTGATCTGCAGTGTGAGAGATGATCTCTACTCGTGGATAAGCTTGTGTTTTTATAGAGAAAGAGGATGTGTATTGGTAGGATATCCTTCTAGCTGTACCATCCAAGCAGAGTTGATGGGCAGATGGCAAAATCCACACAGAACCCTCTGTATTGTTTTTTATTCTTTCTGTCGTTTTAGGAAATTTATTTCACCACTTTGATCATGCTGCTTTGTGGGATTGTTTGGGCATATCCCCACTGTTAGACAGGCCCACTGACTTACACCTAATAGGCTCATATTTATGTGGCTAGAAGGGCTGCTGACTGGCTTCATTCCTCTGGAAGTAACTCTTGGCTAGTTCTGGCAGGGACATTATAAGCTCGCAGGCTTTATCAAATCTGTGAAACTGAGTGTGATTTATAGCTAGAGTTGGGGCAAAGAAACATGCAGCAGTTGGATTCTAAAATTGGTAGCTTCCTCCCTGAAGTGTAGAGGGAATTTGAGTCAGAAGGCAATAAATAAGACCAATTTCGGCTTATCCTGAAAGTTTCCTGACTTATTCATAAATTTGACAGGAGTGCTATCACGGAGAAACACTTTGAAATGATAAAAAGTAAACACTTGACATGAGACCCAGAGATGTGGGTATCTTTCAGATGGCTGGGCTTGGAGCAGAGGGCCATGGTGACAATAGACTAGGAGGCGACAGCCTATCTCTTTTATGTTCCTTTAACTTGCCTGTGGAAATGTGGGTGAGGTGGGGCTTAGTGAGTCAGAAATACACTTTGAATTCTTAAAATTAAGGCAGGAAAGAGGAGAGAGTTGAATGAGAAATACTAAGAAGATTTTTTTTTGACAGAAAAATGACAGGAGAACAAAATGGAAAATCGGCTTTATTTTGATTATTTTTCTGAGTAGTAAATTATAGAAAAGTAGAGGAATTTCTTGTTCCTTTGGTGGCTGGTGATAAGGGGTGTCACCTGCTGTAATGGCAAATTTAACTCAGGATGGGTGGAAGACAAGCAGAATTTTCCATGATTATCCCATTTGGCAGTTTGACAGTATTATCAAGACATTGTTTAAATGATCTTTGGGTAGATTTTCAAAATCTCTAGAGTAAATGATAGATTTACCCTAACTTTTATGCACCAAGAGACTTCATTTTCTATCCTCCCAGTAGGCCCTTTACTTTAGAAATTACCAATTACCAGTTGGTGTTGAGTTGATTCTGACTCATGGCGCCCCATGTGTGCCAGAGTAGTGCTTTGGTCCATGAGGTATTCAATGGCCAATTTTTCAGAAGTAGATTGATTGCCAGGCTCTTCTCTGAGCAACTCTGGGTGGATTTGAACAGCCAGCCTTTCAGTTAGCAGCATGTTAACCATTTTGCCATGCTGAATTGATATAATTCCATCCTAAAGCAAAGAAATTTGTTAAGTCTACTAACCTGTGCAGCTTTATCAAGACTAAATACACATGTGCACTGTGAGCATGTCTATGTACGTGTGTGCCTTTCTGAAATGCCAAATATAATCAAAGGAGCCCCTTTATCACCTTCCAGGTTACCTAAAAACCAAAAACCAAACCTCTTGTTGTCGAGTGGATTCCGATTCATAGCGACCCTATACGACAGAGCAGAACTGCCCCATAGGGTTTCCAAGGAGCAGCTGGTAGATTTGAACTGCCGACCTTTTGGTTAGCAGGTGAACGCTTAACCACTGCACTGCTGGGGCTAGCTGACTTAAAATCCATGTTGGAAACCATTGAACAATCTAAATTAATATAAGAATAAGTGATTTATTTCCAAGTCATCCCAAGCTAAGCACTTAATGATGAACATAATTCATGTCACTGAGCTGAGTATGTGAAGACTGTTAAAATGACAACTGTTTTGTTACCCATTGTTATGGATTGAACCCTGTCCCTCAAAAATGTATGTTGAAATCCTAATTTCTAAACCTGTGGATGTAATCCTACTTGGGAATAGGGTTTCCTTTGTTATGTTAATGAGGGCATATGAGTGCAGGGTGTGTCCTACACCTAATGACTTCTGAGTTATAAGGGACAGCATAGACACAGAGATAAGGGAGGACAAACAGGAAGATAGATGCTGCATGAAGATCACTAAGGAACCAAGGAATGCTTGAGGAGACAAGGATCTTCCCCCAGAGCTGACAGAGAGATAGATCTTTCCCCAAAGCAGGTATCCTGAATTCAGACTTCTAGCCTCCTAAACTGTGAGAAAATAAATTTATGCTTTTTAAAGTCACACACTTGTGGTATTTTTGTTACAGCAGCACTAGGAAACTAAGACACCAATATATAAAAATTATTGCTTGAGTTGTGCCATTGAGTCAAACCCACCTTCTATGCAACAGAGTAGAACTGCCCCACAGGGTTTTCTGGAGCTGTGGTGGCACAGTGGTTAAGAGCTACGGCTGTTAACCAAAAGGTCAGCAGTTCAAATCCATCAGCCGCTCTTTGGAAACCTGGTGGGGCAGTTCTACTCTGTTCTATATGGTCGCTACGAGATGGAATCGATTTGACGGCAACGGGTGGGTTGGTTGGTTGGTAATCTTTACAGGAGAAGATTGCCAGGTCTTTTCTTCCATAAAGCAACTGGGTGGGTTCAAACTGCTGACCTTTGGTTAGCAGCTGAGAGCTTAACCATTGCACCACCAGGGCTCTTTGTTGCTCAAGTAACTACGGTATAAAGCAGTTTCACAGAGCACTGTGGGGAAAATCTTTTTGAGTGGAGGATAGTCCCTGTCGTGAAGCAGGACAAAGGCACATACAATCTTCAGCCAGGATCACCTGGGCAATTCAGTTAGGAATAACAATGAAGAGGCCTTACCTGCTCTATGTAGAACAATGAAAAGGAATCATGTTGGTCTGAGAAACATGGGTCCAATTTTGGTCCTGACATGGCAAATGAAACACTTGGAGAAGAGGTGAAATCTATGCTTGTACCCCTGAAGGTCATACAATGCACTATACGTAGAATTTCCTTGTGCTGAGAGAATGTGTGTGTGCGTGTGTGTTGAGAGTGGGGTGAGGCCTGGAGCGGCACCAGACGTCGGTGCCACGTTTGGCCTGGAAGCCAACACATCTCCAAAACTGACTTTCGTCTCATGGCACACCTTTGAGGGTGAGATGGCAAAGCTTTCTTCTTTCTGACATTTTAATTTTCACTTCTCCCAGGGAAACCTGCCATATTTTTAAGTGGGTATGGCACATAGGGATTAATTTATGCATTTAAGTAAGCAGATCTCACAAAACAATAAAAGCTGCATAAGGTTTATATGGGCAAATTGCCACTTCTTGAACTTGAAATTTGCATGCATAATAAGTTGGGACTTTGCTAATTAACTCTATGCACATGCCCGGAAATAGACTCACAAATATTGTTTCTTGTCACTGAGAATGTGTTTAAAATTCACCAAACAAAAGGCACCTTCAGATGATATATCCAGGTTAGAAAATACTGTGCGTCACAATGTTTTTAGCTTTATGGTCTCACCTTCCTTTACAACTTTGCACTGTTGTCCTGAGAACAGTTTCTATTGGTGGGTGTCTGCTTTGTAGGATGAAAGTTGAATACTTGTTTTAACTCACCTAATTCCTTTTTGGCAACCAGTATACTCCTTGCAGATGGAAAATTAGATGTTTGGTTTATTGGATGTATATAAAATCATGGAACTTTGGAATAAAAGTATAACATTTAGGCATTTAGGTATGAGCTAAGATACTGAAACAAAAAAAAACACAAATATCGAAATTCAAATAAGGCAGAAGTTTATTATTTTTTTTCTCACATAAAAGTACAGAGGCAAGCAGTTCAGGATTATGTGGAAGGCTGTGCTCAAGGCAGTCATTTGGAGACCCAGGTTCCTTCCATCTTGTGGCTCCATCATCCTCTATGGTATTGTCCATTTCTGTTTGGGTGAAGCTGGGTCACTGCCAAGTCCACATGCCACATCCAATGGAAAGGTAATATAGAAGGAGGCTAGAAGATAGTGTGGAAGTTGTCCAGAGCACTTCTGCTTACCTCTCATTGGTCAGAACTCTCTCACATGGCTAGGGAGGTGCTGGAGGTGGTGAAGACTACTAGAAATCCTGAGATATGATTCTGACTCTCACTCCTACTGGCTGACAAAGCCACAGAAATGGGTAAAGAATATCCTGGACATGATGAGAAACTTCTTGACCTTTTATACACCTTCATTTCTATTGATTTAATAAAGGATGGATAAAATTTAAAAAAAAATGTTAAACCATTTAAGAATATTAAAATATCTTTCTGTTGATTTATGAATCATGTGAATTAATGTTACATTCATAAAGCTTGGATATAGTTCATAGATTGCTTTTAGTGTTCATTTATTTTGAAAAAAATTAGAAGTGGCTCACTACAAAATTTTCCCTCACAATGAATGTGAATTCTCCCAATGACCCTAAAAGAGAATACATTGATTTGTTCAAAGAATATTATTTATTGTAGATGTCCTATGAGCCTGCCATCGTGAGAAGCACAAATAAACATACAAAGAAGAGTAATCTCGTAAGTCTCAAAGTCAAAGTGGGCAAGGATCTTGGGTCCAGATGTTCTGAAATACTAGAAAGCTTAGGTGTGGAGGATTTCACTCTCATCTCAATGCATGTGGTATTCTGAAATCTTCAATCTTTCCTGAGAGAGACAGTAATAAATAGACAGTTGGCGACCTCCCAATTCCCTAGTTAATTCAAGGAATGTTATGTATCAGGCACCATGTTAGGCTCTGGAGAAACAATGATGGAGAAGACACAGTTCCTGACCTTGTGAGGCTTATATCAGTGATTCGCAGTCAAGGAGTCTAAAGATCTCTGGGAGCCTAAGAATTATAGTCCATATACACCTGCTAAGTGTCTCATGCAGTAGACACTGCAACTATAAGCATGATCGTCCTTCAAATTTTTTGACATTAAAATGAGGGCCTCATTCTCAATGATTGGTTTAACCAGTTGCCATTGAGTTGATTGCAAACTGTGGTTGCCCCATGTGTGTCAGAGTAGGATTGTGCTCCACAGAGTTTCTAATGGTTGATTTTTTGGAAGTAGATCACCAGGACTTTCTTCCAAGGCACCTCCAGGTAGACTCAAACCCCCAACCTTTCAGTTAGCATCCAAGTACTTTAACCATTTGCACCACCCAGGGACTGCCTAGTTGGTATTGGGTAGATTCTGACTCATGGCACCCCATGTGGCAACTCCTGACAATTAATCTACGAATATTTTAATTCAGCCTGAAAAAGAAGCAGAAACTTACGAACTATAGGAACTTTCCTGGGGTCCACTCTCTGATTCTGATTCAATGAACGTGAAGTGGATTCCAGAGTATTTTCTCTCAAAAGCTTCCCTGGTAATTTCATTAACAGTGTAGAGAATTACATTTATGCATGTTTTCTGATACTGTTTTCAACAGTTTTTTAGCCGATATCTTTCTGGTGCATGATCAGTGATGGGTCTACTAGGTTTTACTGAAGAAACCTTGGAAACTCACCTGGGGGTTTGTGACTATGATCTGTCAGCACTGGCTCTTCCCTCAAAATTCCTCAGTCGGACACCATCTTTAGGTTTAAGTCCCTCAGATGAATTCCAATACTTAGAGTATTTGTTCTTATAGAATCCCTAGCTCTCTACCATCAGTCCATTAATTAGTTGGTCTTAAATTAATTCCAAAAGCACATTTAACTTCCTACTGTATGCAAAGCACCATATATCATAAATGCATTTATCAATTCTTTTAGAAAGTGACTCAAATTAATCTCCTCACTAAGTTTTAATGTATATCTAAAAGAAAAAGCATCCTGCATCCATCAGTCATTCGAAACTCTTCTCCCAGCTGGAGTGCTGATCAATTAAAGGACATTCACTCATTTTTCTGTTCACGGAGGGTATGAACTTTTCATTGCATCTTAATCCATTTTTTTTTTCCTTTTTACTGTCACTTCAGCTGTCAAATGTGAACTTTGTATCCAAAGATTTTTTCCTTATACAAGAATATTAATACTATGTTATTTTTCTTTCTTCTTACATTCCTTTTTCCCAGAAAATAATTGTATAAAAATGGCATTTTGACTTACTTTTTTTTTTTTGTAAACAATATGGTGTTAAACTGAGACAAAAGAAGGGTCTTCCTCCTGAAGCTTCTCTTAGAGCTGGTTGAAAGTATATAGAAATCTATTTGCTTGGTGTCATGGATTGAATTATGTCCCCCCGAAAATGTGTGTATCAGTTTGGCTGAGCCATGATTCCCAGTATAGTGTGATTTTTTCCCAAGTGTTGTAAATCCTGCCTCTGTGATGTTAATGAGGGAGGATGGGCGGCAGTTGTGTTAGTGAGGCATGACTCAGTCTACAAGACTGGATTGTGTCCTGAGGCAATATCTTGAGATATAAAAGAGAGAAGTGAGCAGAGAGACGGGGGACCTCATACCACCAAGAAAGCAGTGCCCAGAGCAGAGCATGTCCTTTGGACCCGGGGTCCCTGCGCGGGGAAGCTGCTAGTCCGGGGGAACACTGATGAGAAGGCAGAGAGAGAAAGAAAGCCTTCCCCTGGAGCTGACGCCCTGAGTTTGGACTTTTAGCCTACTTTACTGTGAAGAAATAAATTTCTCTTTGTTAAAGCCATCCACTTGTGATATTTCTGTTGTAGCAGTACTAGATGACTAAAGCAGAATAGGCTTTAAACCCCTCAAATTTGAACATCATTCTGAAGTTAAGGTTGTCCCTGATGATTGTTGACATTTGATCTGAGTAACAGTCATGGTGCTTAGTTTAGGTTGTTCTTTCTATGTGGTTTCAAAGCAGGAAGCTCAGAAAATCCATTAAAGCCAGTGTGAGAGCAGAAATAAAGGTGATGACATAGCCATTTGAGGTGAGAAAGGTGAGCTTCTTCAGAGGGTTTCTAGAAAAGTGCATAATGAAAACAATTTTGGAGCCGTGCCTCTGTGGTACTCCCAGCTGCCTACCTCAGAGCTCCCTCAGCAGCCCAAGAATGAAATACAATGCGACTGATTGTTGTTATTGTTGTTAGGTGCCATCGTGTCGCTTCCAACTCATAGCGACACTATGTACAACAGAATGAAACACTGCCCGGTCCTCCACCATCTTCATAATCATTACTATGTTTGAGCCCATTGTTGCAGATACTGTGTCAATCCATCTCATTAAGGGACTTCATCTTTTTAGCTGACCCTCTACTTCACCAAGCATGATGTCCTTCTCCAGAAACTGGTCCCTGCTGATAACACGTCCAAAGCACGTATGATGAAGTTTCACCGTTCTCTCTTCTAAGGAGCCTTCTGGCTGTACTGCTTCCAAGACAGATTTGTTTGTTCTTCTGCAAGTCCAGTCAATATTCTTCACCAATACCATAATTCAAAGGCATCAATTCTTCTTCTGTCTTCCTTAGTCATTTTCCAGCTTTCACATACATATGAGACCTTTGAAAATACCATGACTTGCATTAGGCACAACTTAGTCCTCAAGGTGACATCTTTGCTTTTTAATACTATAAAGAGGTGTTTTGCAACAGATTTGCCCAATGCAATACATCATTGGATTTCTTGACTACCGCTTCCGTGAGCACTGATTGTGGATCCAAGCAAAATGAAATCCTTGACAACTTCAATCCTTTCTCCGTTTATCATGATGTTGCTTATTGGGCCAGCTGTGAGAATTTTTGTTTTCTTTATGTTGAGGTGTAATCTGTACTGAAGGCTATGGTCTTTGATCTTCATCAGTAAGTGCTTCAAGTCCTCTTCACTTTCAGCAAGCAAGGTTGTGTTATCTGCATATCACAGGTTGTTAATGAGTCTTCCTCCAATCCTGATGCCCTGTTCTTCTTCATATACTCCAGCTTCTCAGATTATTTGCTCAGTATACAGATTGAATAAATATGGTGAAAGATTACAGCCCTGATGCAAACCCTTCCCGATTTTAAATCATATAGTATCCCCTTGCCTCTTGGTCTATGTACCGGTTCTACATGAGCACAATTAAGTGTTCTGAAATTCTACTTCTTTGCAATGTTTTCCATAATTTATTATGACCCACACAATCAAATGCCTTTGCACAGTCAATGAAACACAGGTAACATCTTTCGCTATTCTCTGCTTTCAGCCAAGATCGATTTGACATCAGCAATGATATCCCTTGTTCCAACTCCTCTTCTGAATATGGCTTGAACATCTGGCAATACCCTGTCAATGTACTGCTACAACTATTTTTGAATGATGTTCAGCAAAATTTTACTTGATGAGATATTAATGGTGTTGTTTGATAATTTCCTCATTCTGTTGGATCACCTTTCTTTGGAATGGGCACAAATATGTATCTCTTCCAGTCAGTTGGCCAGGTAGGTGTCTTCCAAATTTCTTGGCATAGATGAATGAACACCTCTAGTGCTGCATCCTTTTGTTGAAACATCTCAATTGTTAGTCTGTCAATTCCTGGAGGCTTGTTTTTCGCCAGTGTCTTCAGTGCAGCTTGGACTTTGTCCTTCAATACTATCAGTTCTTGATCATATGCTACCTCTAGAAATGGTTGAAAGTTGACCGATTCTTTTTCGTACAGTGACTCTGTGTATTCCTTCCATCTGCTGTTGATGCTTCCTGCATCGTTTAATTTTTTGCCCAAAGAATCCTTCAGTATTGCAACTCAAGGCTTGAAATTTTTCTTCAGTTCTTTCAGCTTGAGAAATGCCGAACTTGTTCTTCCCTTTTGGTTTTCTATCTCCGGGTCTTTGCAAATGTCATTATAATACTTTGTCTTCCTGAGCTGCCCTTTGAAATCTTCTGTTCAGCTCTTTTACTTCATCATGTCTTCCTTTTGCTCTAGCTACTCTACATTCAAGAGCAAGTTTCAGTCTCTTCTGACATCCATTTTGATCTTTTGTTTTTTCCCTGTCTTTTTAATGACCTTTAGCTTTCTTCATGTATGATGTGCTTAACGTCATCCCACAATTTGTTTGGTCTTCGGTCATTAGTGTTCAATGCATCAAATCTATTCTTGAGATGGTCTCTAATTTCAGTCGGGATATACTCAAGGTCGTGCTTTGGCTCTTGTGGACTTGTTTTAATTTTCTTTGAATTTGCATATGAGTAATTTTGGTCTGTGCCACAGTTGGCCCCTGGCCTTTTTCTCACTGATGATGTTGAGCTTCTCCATCATCTTTTTCCAGAGATATAGTTGATTTGATTTCTGTCTATTCCATCCAGTGAGGTCCATGTATATAGCTGCCATTAATGTTATTGAAAAACAGTATTTCCAATGAATAGGTCTTTGGTCTCACAAAATTCTATTATGCTATTTCCAGCATTGTTTCTATCACGAAGGTTATATTTTCCAACTATGAATCCTTCCTCTTTTTTTTCCAGCTTCCTCATTCCAATCACTAGTAATTATCAATGTATCTTGATTGCATGTTTGATCAATTTCTGACTGCAGAAGTTGGTAATAATCTTCAATTTCTTCATCTTTGGCATTAGTGATTGGTTCATAAATTTGGGTAGTAATCATATTAACTGGTCTTCCTTGTAGATGTATGGACATTATTCTATTACTGACAGCATTGTACTTCAGGATAGATCTTGAAATGTTCTTTCTGGCAATGATTGTGACACTGTTCTTCTATTTGTCATCCCCAGCATAGTAGACCATATGATTGTATAATTCAAAATGGCCAATACCAGTCCATTTCAGCTCACTAATGCCTAGGATATCGATCTTCAAGCATTCCCTTACATTTTTGACAACTTCCCATTTTTCTAGATTCATACTTGGTACATTCCACATTCCAATTATTAATGAATGTTTTCAGCTGTTTCTCCTCATTTTGAGTTGCGCCACATCAGTAGATGAAGGTCCTGAAGACTTTACTCCATCCACGTCATTAAGTTCGACTCTACTTTGAGGAAGCAGCAGTTCCCCGTTCATGTTTTGCGTGCCTTCCAACCTGAGGGGCTCATCATCCAGCACCATATCAGACAATGCCCCACTGCTATTCATAAGGTTTTCTCTGGTCAATTTTTTCAGAGGTAGATTGCCAGGTCCTTCTTCCCAGTCTGTCTTAGCCTGGAAGCTCTGCTGTAACCTGTCCACCATGAGTGACCCTACTAGCATTTTAAATACTGGTGGCACAGCTTCCATCATCACAGCAACATGCAAGCTACCACAGTATGACAAACTGACAGATGAGTGGTGAATGACCTGATTAGACCCTTACAGTGCCCTCCTGATCCCTCCTCTGTCCTCCATATAAACACCAGTCCTGAATGCTACCCTCATTTCATGGGTCTGATTTAGCCCTGCTAATATAAAGGTGGAGCCCTGGTGGCACAGTGGTTAAGAGCTCGGCTGCTAACCAAAAGATCAGCAGTTCAAATCCACCAGCTGCTCCTTGAAAACTCTATGGGTCAGTTCTACTCTGTCCTATAGGGTCTCTGTGAGTTGGAATCGACTTGATGGCAGCGGGTTTCATTTTTTTGTATATAATGACTGTGTTTTACAACATCATTCAGAGAGCAGGATGCTGAGCAGCAACATGAAGGGATGAGAAGAGTCACCCAGTGGTAGAGGGTTATATCTTGTACCATCGCAGCAAAAGTTACCTATTAACTTCCATTAGAACTCATTAAGCAGTGCCTTTTTTTTTTTTTTTTTAACTCCCAGCCTTCTTGACAGCTTTCGCTGAGCAAGATCTCCAACCATCCTCGAAAACCTGCATGCCCAGCAGCCCTGGCATTTTGACTGTTTTTCTCTAAGCATTGGGAAACCTTGTATTTTACTTCTTATTCCAGACAACCAGTATCATCAGTCTTTGGGGGTTCCTGTTGGTAGTCTTGTCACTCAGACTGATCAACAGGCATGAAAGTTCCTTTGATTATATTTCAGCTTCTTAATAGGAACCATTCTGTTACTTCATTTGCCTGCTAAAAACCCATAGAGGTTCCTGTCTTGCTAAATGTAATTCCATTGCAATTACTGTCAAATATTGAATGAAAAGTGGTTAGCTCATTAACAGCTCCCCCCAACAATCGATTAAAAAGTTTTATTTTTTATATGAAGATGGTTGGCATTTACTTATGAACTCCTTTCTCATCTTTGGAATCTAATTATAGTCATGAGAAATGTTCATTGCTTACTTGACCTCTGAGTTCCTGGGGCAGGGAAGAGACATGCGGTGGGAACTGATGGATGTGGGAAGAAACTGCCTCTGAAGCAGAGGCTGAGTGGGGAGGAGAGCCTGCTGGAAGTGCGGGTGCAGTATCAAAGGCAGGGCTGTCCCCTGTCTCAGAGGGGTCCTTTGGGACGTCAGAGGATGGGACTTCCTGATGGATAGAGAGCGCTTGGATCTGGGAAATACAGGAGCAAGTGACATTTGAAAGTACCAGGCAGGGAAGCAGTGGCACTGAGCAATGGGTGAGTAGAAAGCAGAGTTGAAGCCACTGGGCTGAGCTCCAGATGGAAAACTGGCCAGATGACAGTGGGGGCCAGTCTTGGAAGGAGAAGAAGCAGTTAACTAGGCAGATGACTTGAAAAGTAATAATAAAATATCATTGAAAATATCTCCTTCTAATTCATTCTCACCACTGCTTCTGGAATAATCCCTTAAAAAATATAAAGCAAGTCACTGACTGTGCTGCCTAAAGTTTTCAGTGGCTTCCAAGACCATTGCTGTTGCTTCTTGTTCTCCCCCGCCCCACCATTTTATTGTGTATATAGGTAACAAAACATCTGACATTTCAACAGTCTTTACATGTACAGTTCAGTGACATTAATTATGTTTCTCATGTTGTTCAACCATCACCCATATCTGTTCACATATTATACCATTATCCTTAATAGAAGCTGTTTCTCCTAAGCAATGAATCCCCCTTTTCCCCCTCCCTCCTGCCTACCCCTGGCAACCACTAATAAATTTTGGTCTCTATACACTTGCTTATTCTAGATATTTCATGTAAGCAAAATCATACAATAATTGTCTTTTTGTGTCTTCCACTCAGTATAATGTTTTCAAGGTTCATCCATGTTGTATCAAGTATCAAGACTTCATTTCTCTTTATGGCTGGGCAATATATAAACCAGGGCTTCTTATTCACAAACGTGCAAAGAGATCACCTAGGGATCTTGTTAAAATGCAGATTGAGATTTGGTCTAGAGTGGGGCGCAGGTTTCTGCATTTCGAACAGATTCCCAGGTGCTGCCCATGCACGTCTTTGGAACATGCTTTGGGTATCAACAACCTGGAGTACTATAAAAATTCTCCCCCTTGTGTGTCCACATTCCAGCCACACTCAGCTCTTTCCCACCTCATAGGCTTTGTGATTTTTGTTCACTGTGTATGGGGTGCCATTCCCCCAGCTCTTCTGGCTCCTTTTCTGGGCTCAGCTTAAATGTCACCTCCTCAGAGTAGCTTTCTCTGACCAACCCATTCAAAGCAGCCCCTCACATTATTCTCTAGTAGGATAAATGCCATTTTATTCCATCATAGTACTTACTCAATCTATAATTGTTTATTTATGTGTTCCATTATCTATCGCATGTGTCCCCAATTAGATGTAAACTTCTACAGAGACAGAAACCATCAGTGTCTTATTTCCACTGTATCATATATTATTAAGTTCTACCTATGTGCTAGATACTCTAGTTAAGGCTTTATGTGGATTATTTTATTTGTTCTTAGCATCAATATTGTAAATGAGGGCTTTTTAATCACTGGTATATAGACAAGATAATAGACTATCCTTCAAAATAAAATCAGAGAGTTCAAATATTTGAGCAGAATAGAGATCCAGAAAAATGATTATTACATGTGCCACCTCTGGCATTTTGCCTGTGTTTCACCTGCTGGGTTGTAGTGGGGATTCAAACTAAGATGACAGCTGCCATCCCCACCATATCTTCCATGGATACTCTGTCCAAACAAGGAAAGAAGCTCCTTTTCTTGATTCTTTCTAGCACAGCTGAACTTAGTGCTTGTTGTTAGTTGATGTCCAGTCAATGATGACCCTAGGTGTGCAGAGTAGAACTGTGCTCCATAGAGTTTTCAAGGATGTGACCTTCTGGAAGCAGATCACCAGGCCTGTCTTCTGAAGGGCCTCTGGGTGGATTTGAACCACCAATTTTTCAGCTAGGAGTCAAGCACTTAATTGTCTGCACCACTCAGGGACTCTTACAGCTGAACTAGTCTAATACTAGAAGACAATTGAGGAACACTAAAGTAGAAGGAAAAGGGCAGTGGCGATTCATCGGTAGAATTCTCACCTTCCGTGCAGGACACAGCACCTCAAGCACAGCCACCACCTGTTTTTCAGTGGCAGCTTTTGTGTTGCTATGATGCTGAACAGGTTCCAGCAGAGCTTCTAGACTAAGATAGACTAGGAAGAAAGGCCTGATAATATACTTCTGAAAATCAGCCAGTGAAAACCCTACAATCACAACAGACCAATCCCCAAGTAATCATGGAAATAGTGTGGGACCGGGCAGTGTTTTGTTCCATTGTGCATGGGATCGCATGAGTCACGCCAACTGGCCAACAGCTAACATGGCTCGAAAAATAAGATCTGTCAAAATGATTAGGGAGAGATTTCTAATCCGTGGGCAAAGGTGTAGTTTACCTCAGATGAACATGTGCTGCTCCAAACCACCTCTAGCATCAGAAGACAGGGGCAGGAATACTTAGGTCAGACTTGTTTTCCCCTTCCTGTAAACACAGATTCTTCTGGGAGTGTGTCTTGACACTATTTGGCATCTGGAGTCTAAATTTAGCTTTTTTATGCCAGACGGGGCATTTGCTTTCTCATGGAGGACGTTTCACGGTTGAGAATGAAGTCATAAATTTCCATGGCCCTGGATGATCCTGAAACGTGGCATATGAGGTCACTTATGTAATTCTCTGTACAATTAAACATTTCATCTCTTACTGTGGAGGGAGGAAAGGAGAAGTGGGTAACCAGGAACTTCTTTAAATGCCAGCTCGGCTGCTGACCCTTCTCCAAGGCAGAAGTGTGCAGCGGGCTGCATGTGCTTGTTATTTTTGATGGATTGAAGTAGAGCTGCAGGGCATGAAGCTCAAAGCCTCAGGGTCACATTCTTGAAACTTGCAGAGATGCTGAAGTTTAAACATTTTTATTGCAGCCAGACCCAGTAAGGGTTTCAGGTTCTGTCTTTAGCATCTCTTACTCTTCCTTCTTCATGTTCATCTTAGATGTAAAGAATCATGCCAACTCATGTGCCTCTTCTACACCCTTCCCCACACATACACTCAAGTTGAATATGAAAATTGGTCTCTAATTGTTGGATATAAGCTTGACTAGCTTTGAATTAACAGCTAAAGCTGTATTCATTCATCTGAACAGGGAAGAGCAGGCAGACTGTCACAACACGGCTCAGTTCAGTAGTCATGCTGAGCAGGTGAGAGAACAGGAGGCACTTTCAAAGTGCAGCAGCCAGTCTCCATCAGCCCCATCCCCGGTGATGGAGAGGGAAAGGAAGCCAGCCACAGTACCACCACGAGATGGATGGAGCACCTCAAAGTCCACTGTCCCAGGGGCATCACGGCCACGATAGATGGTTATCCACAATAATTAAACTTCAGAGTGTTTAAATGTCATTCCAGAACGGAATACCATCTCATAAATGTGTTGTTTAACATTTATCAAACATGGGGAAGGGGTGGGGTTGCGGACTGTGGAGTGTCAGTCTTTGGGGAAATAACAAAAGTCATAGCTTTTGAAGTGGGAAAACCATGTGAATAAAATGTGATACTCTTCTACTATGTTCTCTTTAACATTGAGATACATTAGAGCAGAACCTTTTTTGGACACTATAAAATGGTTTTGAAGTGTAAGATTCAATGGGGTATATTTGAAAGAATGTACAACAGGGGGTCAGCAGAAGTGGTTGAAAGTCTTTGCTCATTTGCTTCTGATGATGTGCCTCGGATCAATCTCAACATATCTGTATTAATTTCCTCCTGTATGGAATGCCAGAGGTAGGCATGTCAACCTCCAGTGAGCGTTAGAATTACTAGGGGAGCTTTTAAAAAATACCCATGATTGGGGCCCACCTGCAGGTGGAGCTGGACAGGTGGAGCTGGACATTTGTATAGTTGTGGAATCGCCCCAGGTGATTGATATGTGCAGTCAAGACTGGGAACAGTTGGATTACATATTGTTTAAGGTCCTTCCTCTAGATTCCTGTGATTTTTCTTTCTTATGCAGATAGTTCTAAAGGAGAGGACACTTGTGCTAATAGGCAAAAACTTTCTTTCCGAACAACATACAGTGTTTAATGATACAATAGTCAATATTTTTCCTGTCACCGATTTGTATTTATCCATTCATTTAATCATAGATGGAATCACTTGGCCATTCTTATAGAATTCAAAGTTAGAAATATGAGGCCTGGGTTTACTTAAACATCCTGCAGAAGGGACCATGAATCTGTAGGTGTCTTGTACAGATACCAGCCTTGATAAGAGGCAGTTGGAGCACGGTTCTTTGAATCTCAGGAAATTGTTAATAAAGTTATGGATGCCCAGCCTGCATTTTCACCTTCTTATCTGTTGATTTGGAGCCCTGGTGGTGAAGAGGTTAAGAGCTCAGCTGCTAACCAAAATGTCAGCAGTTCAAATCCCCTAGCTCCTTGGAAACCCTATGGGGCAGTTCTACTCTGTCCTATAAGGTTGCTATGAGTTGGAATTGACTTGACAGCAATGGGCATGTATCTGTTGATTTATCTGATGTGATTATAGTTAGGTGGTGAGGAACTGTTCTTGATATATTAACAGATGCTTTTTAATTTATCCTCCCTGTGCTTCCTTTTTCACCCATCCATTCTTACATTCAAGTAAGTCATTGGCTTTGTAATTTTTGCCTTAGGGGACAGACAGAGCAAAGGAACGAAGCCATATACAGGTTTGGGTCACCAAAACCTGGTTCCTTTAAGAAGATTATTTCCAAAATGGGAATGTCCTCCAGATTTAATATTTTCCCAAGGTGCAGTGAAGAGGAGTGAAGAGGAAGTCAGTGAGAGACAGAGAGCTCATTTGGCCCAGGAGACAAGGGCAAGGGTTTGTTTTCAGGAGGAGCCCTGGGAGGCAGTGTAACAGAAGGAGAGGTGGTGAGACCTAAGGGTGAAGGTGATTAGCACCTCTTTCTAAATGGGGACCAAAAAAAAAAAAAAGTAGGAAAACCAAGTGAGGGATGGCTATGGGACCAGTCTAAGAGGACATGCCATAGACATGCCATGCATCTAAGCAGCAGCAAGATGCCCAGACTTGAAGGGGCCATTGGGACTGAGTCATCTCAGCAACAATTGTATGGGCTGATAGGGGACATCAGGCAGGGGGATGAACAGGTCAGTGAATGCCCATAAAATTGAGTGAAATAAGGACCAGATAAGCCACACCATTGCCTTGACACTGTGTAATCTCTGAGAAGCAAATTATCAGTAATTGTGTGGTAGAATTGTTTTAGTTGCCTGTGGAGTTGACTCCGACTCATGGCAACCTTATGGACAACAGAGTGAAAAGTTCCCATGTCCTGCACCATCCTAACAATCGCCAGCATGTTCCAGTCCATAGTTGAGGCTATTTTGCCAGTCCATCTCACTGAGGATTTCCCATGCCCTCCTTGGCCCTCTAGTGATCGATTCCTCCTGATGATGTGTCCAAAGCAAGCAAGTTAGACATATTGTGCTGTGATCATGAAGGTTTTCATTGGCTAATTTTCTAAAGTAGATTGCTGGGCCTTGTTTCTTAGTCTGTCTTAGTCTGAAAGCTCTGCTGAAGCCTGCCTTCTATGCGTGAGCTGGCTGGTATTTGAAATACTGGTGGCATAGCTTCCAGCATCCCAGCAACGTGCAATCCACCACAGTATGACAAACTGACAGATGGGTAGGGGGTAGTAGAATAGGGTCCCAAATATAAAATAAATTGTCCCTTAAAATTCTTTGGGGATATAAACCATTATGCTAACTCCTTTCAATAGAAGTAAAAGATACAAATGAGTCATAAAGTGTAGTTTGACAAGTACATCTCCAGCCACGTATGGCTGGAATAGCAGTCAGAATTCTGTGGAGTATTAAAGTGGATTCTCATTTAGAATGAATCCTTAGTCTGTTCAGAGATTCCTGTTGCTTTAAATGAAAGGCGAACAGGAGAGGAACAGAACAGGAAGAGATAATTCCATTTGCAAGAGAAGAAGTCTAATCGATTTTCATGCCAAAGTGTGGAAGACTTTTCATTTTATTCATCACTTCATTAATCTAATTTCAAAAGGGAAGGCCCAGACTGAAAACAGAGGTTATTCACATTTCAAACAAATTCCTTGGGCATAATGAATGAGCAGGCAGGCATTCAACTGTTAAACTTTGTTGCTTCTGTACCAGCTGAAGACAAGTACAATGAAGGTTGTGCTATTTAATCTCACATGCGGACAGATGTATATAGTTTGGGTTGGAGAAAGAATTATTTTGAAAAATAGCAAACAATAGTTCTGTTCTGCACTGTATAACATGAAGCAATGGTATATACTTCCATCTTGCCATAGTCTACAGCATAAATAACTGAAGGAAAAATGTCATGGTAAACCATGAGAAATAGCTAGAGGGTATATACCGACCACCATTCAGTGACATAACAGAGGGGTTTGGAATGGCTGGCAATAACTTCCGCCCCAGGAATTTTCAGGACATCTGGTAAGTCAACAACATTATCACAAACATTATGGCCAACAATGTGAGTGTTTGCAACAATGTATTCATTTTCCAAATGTTCCAGCTGAGAAAGCCACACAGAACATTCCACCATCTAGCAGATGGCTAATGGGGAAGCCAGTATTTTCTGTGGAAACCAAAGTTTCTTCTTCTAACATAAGACATTTTTAGCAGAGGAACAAATAGGCATTTGTTTTTGTATTCTATTCTCTATACTCAGAAGGAGAGAATCCATTACAAACTATTTATTTATATAAAGTGCATAGGAAACCAAGTTTTTCCTTGAGATTATAGAATTTACAGGTTTTTAAATCTAGAAACTTTTGGTGGTGGCAAGAAGAGCTAGTACTTTTTCTTATCTGGCATGAAGAGATAGCGCAATTCAACAAATATCTATAGTATCCTTGAAAAATATGTTGGTGTTATTAGCTGCTGTTAAGTCAGCTCCCAACTCATGGAGGGGGGTCACGCACAACAGGATCAGACTATTGTGTTCCATAGGGTTTTCACTGGCTGATTTTCAGAAATAGATCATCAGACTTTTCTTCCTAGTCTGTCTTAGTCTGGAAGATCCTCCGAAACCTGTTCAGCATCAGAGCAGCATGCAAGCCTCCACTGAGGGACAGGTGGTGGCTACATATGAGGTGTATTTGCCCGGAATAGAACCTGAGTCTCTCATATGAAAGGTGAGAATTCTACCGCTGGACCACCAATCCCTTATCTGTTTTCTTCCAATAGATTGCAAACTCTTTGGAGGCCGTGAATGGTGTCTAGTCATCTTTGTTTTTCTGGTACCTAGAGCGGTGCTTCCACTCAATCAGCATTTAATACATGTTGTTGTTGTTGGGTGCCATTGAGTCAATTCCGACTTATAGTGACCTCATGTGACAGAGTAGAACTGCCCCATAGGGTTTTCTGGACTGTAATCTATGGAAGCAGATCACCAGGTCTTTCTTCCACATAGCTGCTGGGTGGGTTCCAGTCACCAACTTTTTGGTTAGCAGCTGAGCACCTAACTGTTGCACCACTAGGGCTCCATTTAATGCCTGCTAATTTTAATTGCATAAAAGAAAGAATTGTTTTTTCCCTCTGGAATTATTCAACTTTTTCTTCATTCTTGCCGCCACTAAGTCTTGATCTTTAAGGTCATACCTGACTCCTCTCTCTTTCTTTTTTGTTTCTTCCTCCCATTCATACCTCCCATTGCATTGCTTAGATTTTCACCGGAGTCTAGTTCTTTGCCACTCCTGCCTAAACAAATGTAGGCAGATTATTCCAACCTCCCTAAACCTGGTGACAGATGAATCTTTCCATACTACACTGTTGGCTATATTGATTGTTTCCAGGTACAGGTACATGGTCCAGGTATTTGATGGCAGACTATAATTACCAGGATGTTTATTACAAGACAAGCCCCAGCCCTGGCAATTCTGATTTAGCAGGTATTACTTAGAACTATTTATTTTAACATTTACCTGGGTGATTCTTATGTGTAGCCATGGTTTATGAACAGGACTCTTATCATTCACCTACCCAAAAACTTTCAGTAGCTTAAAGTAGTTAAGACCTTTTTCTAGAAAAAGAATTTATGTTTGGTAAAGTAGAAGGTCAACAAAAACGATGGAAACCCTCAGTGAAGTGAACTACACAATAGCCACAACAATGGACTCAAACATACCGGTGATCGTGAAGATGGCACAGGACCGGCCAATGTTTGGTTCTGTTATACGAAGGTCGCCATGAGTTGGAGCCAACTTGACAGCAACTAACAATAACAACAACAATAACAAAGGAGGATTAAATGAATTTATACTTGTTAAATGCCCAAAACAGTGCTTAACACATCCAAAAACCAAACCAAACTCACTGCCATTGAGCCGATGCCGACTCATAGTGACCCTACAGGACAGAGTAGAACTCCCCCATAGAGTTTCCAAGGCTGTAAATCTTTATGGAAGCAGACTGCCACATCTTTATCCTGCGGAGTGGCTGGTAGGTTTGAACCACTGACTTTTTGGCTAGCAGCTGAACACTTTAGCCAGTGAACCACCAGAGCTCCTTTCTTAGCACTTAGTAGGTGCTATATATGAATTAAATTTACAAAATTGATGAAAGCAACAATATTGGTATACATGGTTTCCATGAGTTGATTTTAGATGGCATGGATATGCAAATAAATTCTAAACAGATCTAGATTTATTATGAACTTATTAAATAATATATAAATATTAAACTAAATTAAATATAAGATACTCTTTATATTTTATGGTTTTTATATAAAAATTAAGTATGAAAATAAAATTATATATAAATAATCCATATCAAGCCCACACTTTCTCAGATTTAGGTTGAGGCTAAGATTGGTAGTTCAGTAGTAATCCATTTTATGAAGATATTTCATCTTAGAGGCCTATGCAAGCTCATTAATCTTCAAACCATAAGTCACTGGAACTTCTGCCATATATTACTGGGCCATAAAAGAGACCCATGATGCAGATCACTGAGATGGATTTGTATCAACTCAATCTCTTTAGGCATCAAGGCATTTCAGCAGTAACACTGCAGTTTCCTTGCTATGTGGATAGGACAACAAAGGGAAGATGCTACTCAAATGAATGCAATTTGGGATACAGAGGCACACAGAATTAACATGAGTAGACACTAACCATGAATGTTTACTATCTGCCAGGCACTCTGCTAAATGGTTTAGCTGTTTCATTTCATTTCATTCTCATGGAAACCCATGAGGCTATCTCCATGTTACCACAGAGAGAGCTGGAGTTTAGAGGTCTCAAGTAAGTAGCATGCTCTAGAACAGGCAACTTGTCAGTGCAGCAATGGGATTTAAGTCCAGGCAGTCTGATACCAGTGCCCATCCTCCTAACTTCCGTGGTTTACTGTTTTAAATAATAAGCGCGCACACACACACACACACACACACACACACACACACACACACATATACATAATATATACATACATACATAAACATACATATACATGTATGTATATCATATATCAATATATACATACATACATATATATAGACACACATATACATATATAACTATATATATACATACATACATATATATGTATATATAGTTTTTCTTCTGGAAGATAGCATACCTACAGAAAATTGTTAAAACATATGTGTACAAATTAAAGACTACCTATAAAGCAGACAGCTGTATAAGTGTCAGATCAACAAATAAAACATTGCCAGTGCTCTAGAAGCTTCCCCTCCCATGCCGTCTCCCCTCCCAGGGATAACACTTTCTGATATTTGTGATGACAGTTTTCTCGCTAATGTGTACTTTTATCATTTAACATTTATAACTCTCCACGATGCTATCATCTTTACCTGGCATTCAAGGCTTTTCCACAGTAGAACCTCTGATCTCATTTCCTTTGGTTTTCCTACTTGAATCTTCTATAACTTCGGCTGTACTTACGTGTCCCCCAACATGCTATATGCATCATTTCTTCCTCGTATTTGTTCCAGAAAATCCCTTCTTCCAAATCTCCCCATCCCTAAGTTCACCCTTTCTTTCTGACCCACCTATCCAGGGGCGCCTCTCTGATGACTTTGTCCCTTAGGGACTCTAAACTGCACTCGTTCTTGTGTCTATTCCACCCAGTTTATACCTCCTTCACTACACTGTTTTAATGATGTTCTTTACGTGTTGGTTACTATTATTCATTATTGATTTATTTATTCAGCATAATGTGTTTGTTACTATTACTGTTGCTTTTATTTGTTATCAATTTATTTATTCAACATACATTATTAAACACACTGTGTGGTAGTTTCGTGTTTTGCATATACTGCAGAAAGTAAGGTTGACTATATCCCTTCCCTCATGGAGCTCATTTTCTGGAGTGGAGAGACAGGTAATAACCACGTGAACAAATAAGGAAATGAGAGAATTTCCGATTATGATCAACACTATGAAGGAGATTAAACAGATATGATTGTCATGAGGAAGGGGGATATCATTTGAGCTGCCATGTTTGTTAACATCTGGGATAATAAACCAACCCATAGCAAGAGCTCTGGTGGTACAGTGGTTAAGTGATACGGCTGCTAACCAAAAGGTCAGCAGTTCGAATCCACCAGCCTCCTTGGAAACCCTGTGGGGCAGTTGCTATGGGTCAGAATCAACTTGACAGCAACATGTTGGGGTTACAAACTTCCAGGCAAAGAGAACCGTATGTACAAGGCCTTGCGACAGCAATAATCTCAGCATGGAGGGGTAAGGAAAGAGAGACAGGACAAGAGGATGGAGAAGTGGTTGTGGGTGCATCATGTAGGGTCTTATGGGCCCTGGTAAGGAGTTTCAATTTCTTCAAGATGCAATGGGACGCCACTGTAAAGTTTAAACACTGGAAAGGCTATGCTCTAACCTACTTATAAGCATTAATCTCATACCTCACGTTACTTTATAACTTCTTTTGTATACGTCTTTCCTCCCTAATCAGAACGTTCAATCTTTGCTTTTCCTTGAAATATTTATTATTGATGCTGCTAATATTGTTGCAAAACCTGGGCGCGTGCCCTTCCCAGGCTGTAATCATGCTCACATTTTATTTCGTGTTTTAGCAATGTTAAACTTCTCCGCCATCCCTGAGTATACTCAAAACCCCATCAATTCAGTAAAGTTTCCACTGGACAACTGAAGTACCTTTGTGAAGTTATTACACTGTCAACAAACATGACCTACCTCGCGAGCAACTTGAGAAGTACCAAAACACTTGTTAGTTGTTCAAGATCTAAAGTGTGCCTTCTTGACGATTAGGGATAACTTGATGAGATTTGAATTCCTGCTGACCTTTTGTGCACTTCTCATAGTAAGATGTGCAGAGCTGGGACAGGAGCTGAGGTTTCTGATACAAGCTGGCATGCCTCGCCACTGCCTTTTCTAGTTACATTCCCTATGGACTGTGTGCATTCTTCTCCATACGGCATGTGCTTCTGAGAATTTTAAACAAGCAAAGCGACTGTCAAGAAGTGAAAATGAACCCCAACCAGAAGTATCAATTTACACAAAACTGAGACATGAATGTATAAGGTAGGGAGAGATCTGCTAATAATAAAAGGATCTTATTATTATTATTATTTTGACAGCCGAGGGCCTGCATCTGGCAGGAAACATTCCATGTGATGGATACTTAAGTTGCTCTTTATTATCTAACTAAGCAACAATGAACTTCAGAAGCCAAGAGAAAGATCTGTAATTCTGGGAAACAAGGCAGACCAGGAGCAAGGCATATGGCTGTTGCCCACAGGCAGGGTTTTTCAGGGCCAGCTAAGGGGGCCTCTGGTGCTGGCAAGTTGGGGTTAGTTATTAGACTGCAGCCCCAAGGCACCCAGGGCCTCAGAGGAAAGCACTGATGCTCTGCTCACACTCCATTACTCCTCAATGTTACTAATGAGCCACATTTCCAAGAGGGAGTGCTCACTTTAAGCATACACAATTTTATACTCACCAGAATGACCTGAAATTTTACTTACAAATGGATTGTATATAAATGACTCAAACTGTCCAAGTAGCTTGTCACTTGACCCTTATGCTAGAGATATTAATGACTCATTGCTCCAAGAAATAGTCTGAGAAACATGGGTCAGTGGATACTTTAAAACAATTTCCCTTGCAAATGTTTCCCAGAGATGGAGTTTTTGGAGAAAATAGTAGGGTTCCAGTTGCTTGGCACGTATTCTTTAATTTCAATATTAAAAGGCTATCATTACTGAAAATTTTAATCAATGATTCTATAGAAGAATCCTGATCAAAAAGAGGAAAATGCAGAACAGAATTTCAAATTCTCACGGATTCCAGACTTTCTGGGGTCATGGAGGCTGGATAAACCTCTGAAACTATTGCCCTGAGATAATCTTGAAACCTCGAAACAAAAATATCCCCTGAAGTCTTCTTTTTTTTTTTAATTGAACTTTAAGTGAAAGTTTACAATTGAAATTAGTCTCTCATGAGAAAATTTTTACGTACATTGTTATGTGACCCTAACTGCTCTCCCTATACTGTGACAGCACACTCCTCCTTTCCACCCCCAATTTCCTGTGTCCATTCAACCAGCTCCTTTCTCTCTCTGCCTTCTCATCTCACCTCTGGACAGGAGCTGCCCATTTAGTCTCACGAATCTTCTTGAGCTAAGAAGCACGCTCTTCACAAGTATCACTTTATGTCCCATAGTCAGGCTAATCTTTACCTGAAGAGTTGGCCTCAGGAATGGTTTTAGTTCTGGGTTGACAGAGAGTCTGGAGGCCATTTTCTGGGGATCCTCCAGTCTCAGTCAGACCATAAAGTCTGGTCTTTTTACTAGAATTTGCGTTCTGCACCCCACTTTTCTCCTGCTCCATCAGGGACTCTCTGTTGTGTTCCCTGTCAGGGCGTTCATTGATGGTAGCCGGGCACAATCTAGTTCTTCTGGTCTCAGGCTGATGCAGTCTCTGGTTTATGTGGCCCTTTATGTCTCTTGGGCTAATACTTTCCTTGTGTCTTTCATGTTCTTCATTCTCCTTTACTCCAGGTGAGTTGGGACCAATTGATCCATCTTAGATGGCCACTTGCTAGCTTTTATGACCCCAGATGCCACTCACTAAAGTAGGTTGCAGAACATTTTCTTAATGAACTTTGTTATGCCAATTGACCTGAAAGCATAGTCCCCAGACCCCTGCCCCTGCTACTCTGTCTCTCAAAGTATTTGACTGTATTAAGGAAACTTCTTAGCTTTGGTTTAGTCCAGTAGTGCTGACTTCCTCTGTAGTGTGTGCTGTCTTTCCCTTCACCTAAAATAATTCTTATCTACTATCTAGCTACTAAACAGCCCTCACCCTCCCTCACCACCCTCTTAACCATCAAAGAATATTTTATTCTGTGTTTAAACCTTTTCTTGAGTTCATATAATAGTGGTCTTATACAATATTTGTCCTTCTGTGACTGACTAAATTCACTCAGCATAATGCCTTCCAGACCTCCATGTTATAAGATGTTTCACAGCTTCATTGTTGTTCTCTACTGTTGCGTAGTATTCCATTGTGTGGATGTACCATACTTTGTTTATCCATTCGTCCATTGATGGGCACCTAGGTTGTTTCCTTCTTTTTCCTATCATGAAAAGTGCTGCAATGAACATGGATGTGCATATATCTATTCGTGTGACTGCTCTTATTTCTCTAGGGTATATTCCAAAGAGTGAGATTGCTGGATTGTATGGTACTTCTATTTCTAGCTTTTTAAGGAAGCACCAAATCAATTTCCAAAGTGGCTGTACCATTTTACATTCCCATCAACAGTGTATAAGTGTTCCAGTCTCTCCACAACCTCTCCAGCATTTATTATTTGGTGTTTTTTGGATTCCGTGTTTTTTGTCCATTTCCTCTAGGGTTTCAAATTTGTTAGAGTACAATTTTTCGTAGTATTCTGTTATTATTCTTTTAATTTCAGTTGGGTCTGTTGTGATATCACTCATATCATTTCTTATATGGGTTATTTGCTTCCTCTCCTGTTTTTCTTTTGTCAGTTTGGCCAATGGTTTATCAATTTTGTTGATCTTTTCAAAGAACCAGCTTTTGGTTTTGTTAACTCTTTTGGTTGTTTTTTAATTCTCTATTTCATTTAATTCTGCTCTAATTCTTATTATTTCCTTTCTTCGGGTCCCTGAGGGCTTCTTTTGCTGCTCTCTTTCGACTTGTTCCAGTTGTAGGGTTAATGTTTTGATTTTGGCCCTTTCTACTTTTTGGATGTGTGTATTTATTGCTATATACTGACCTCTGAGCACTGCTTTTGCTGTTAGGATGTGTTTTCATTCTCATTTGATTCTGTGAATTTCTTTATTCCATCCTTAATTTCTTCTAAAACCCAGTAGTTTTTGATCAAGGTGTTGTTCAGTTTCCATGTGTTTGATTTTTTTCCTTGGTTTTTGTGTTATTTGTTTCTACTTTTATGGCTTTATGGTCAGAAAAGATGCTTTGTAATATTTTGGTGCTTTGGATTCTGTTAGGCTTGCTTTACAGCCTAATATGTGGTCTATTCTGGAGAATGTTCCATGTGTGTTGGAAAAGAAAGCATACTTGGCTGCTGTTGGGTGGCCCTGAAGTCTTCTTAAAACCAAAGAATAGTTTAACTTAACTAATAAAAATACCTGCCTTGAGCAGGAAGCAACAGGAAATGGTTAAATGTACACAGTGAACCTGGGGTGAAAAAGGGGAGTGTGCTGTCACATTGTGGGGGTTGTAACCAATGTCACAAAACAATATATGTGTAAATTTTTGAATGAGAAATTAATTTGAGCTGTAAACCTTCACCTAAAGCACAATTAAAAAAAAAAAAGTCTACCTTGAGCATTACACTTTTATAAGAACTATTTATATTGGATCAAAATGTCAATAGCAACCCAAAAGATTAGGTAGGAAACTTAGGAGACAGTGAGTTTATGTTAATGGTGGAGGAAAAACTCAGAAAAGAAGAGTGAGAATGGTTTCACAACTCAAAGAATGTAACCAATGTCACTGATGGTACAGGTAGAAACTGTTGGATTGGTGTATGTTTTGCTGTGTATATTGTCAACAACAACAGCTACAAAATAAATAGAAGAAAAAAATTGAAAACCCTATAGAGCACAGTTTTACTGTGACACACATGGGGTCACCATGAGTTATAATCAACTCGACACCTGGTTTTTCAGTCATATATGTTGCAAGAATTTTTCCCAGATTGTCATGAGACTTTTCATTTTGTAAATGGTGTTTTTTGTTTTTCTCCCCCAGCTATTTTGTGACAGGTGTCAAAGAGGAAAATCTTATACTCTGTTAGAAGTAAAAAAAAAAGAGTTTTATTGAGGAATGGGCAACACTAAGTAAAAACTACAAAGTGCTCCACTGGGCAGGAGAAAAGGTAGAGTTTTTATACATGCAGTTCAGCATGACCAAAAACCACAAGCAATTCTTTCTTTATATCAGTTTGTCTATTTGCTAACATACATTTCCTTAGAACAGTCTGTGCAAAAGATTTCAAAAACATTTTCATCACATGCTTCCTGGAACATTCTTTATACATATTTTCTGAGAAAAACACTTCTCCTTGAGTCTTCTCCCCTTTGCTTACCCAAAAATGGTGCAGATTAACCTTTGATTGAGAGTTTGCTCTGAACGCCTCTAGGTTTTGAGTTTCTGCTTGCACACTCCCCCTTTTGATCAAGCCCCAACTAGGGTGCTTCAATCATCCACAATGGAGTAGCTCTTCTGAAAGGACTTTGACAATTGCAGAATTGAGATCTAAACTCAAGTTTCTTCACCTAACCATACCAGTGAGCCTCATCTTCACAGTGAATGCATTCTTGCTGGGGTTATGGCAGCAGACAAGGCTACATTGTAGGAACAGATTCAGAGTATACTCAAGCAACAAGAGTTAGCACAAAACTTTTCAGGGAAACAAAGATGGGTCCTTGGCATTAGTCTAAACACTGATACAAAGTAGGAAGTACACATATAGCATATCCTTAAGTCAAATTGAGATGTGAAATCAGTTTTCTTCTAAGGACTCAGTTTCCTTAAAATACATGATTCTCTGCATGGTTAGAGAAGTTTCAGTCTGGTTATAAGCATTAGGAAAACATTTCATACAGCATTTGACCAGTCCTATAATAATTAATATAGAAATTAAGAGAATTAGGCCAGACCATTTGGTAACCATCTAAAGATGTCTAGAAAAGGAGAATCAGGCATAGGTGCCTCTTTGTGCAGTGGTAAGACTGTTGAGGGCCATTTGGTTTTGAGGAACTACTTCTCTCATCATGGTCATTTCAGTATTCATTTCTTGGAGTTCATGGGCAGAATCATCTAAAACACTCTGGATATATTTAGTCAGAACTTTGACATGTGCCGTAACATATGCTAATCTATAGAGTATTCTGTAGCCAGCATAGTGTTAATAGTTACTGAAATAGATGAATCTTTCATTTAAAAAAAGGGAAAT
This sequence comes from Trichechus manatus latirostris, assembly GCF_000243295.1. Taxonomy (NCBI): domain Eukaryota; kingdom Metazoa; phylum Chordata; class Mammalia; order Sirenia; family Trichechidae; genus Trichechus; species Trichechus manatus. The sequence continues at coordinate 16,332,398 of NW_004443980.1, forward strand.
AAAAAATGATTTCTTATATGTAGAAAATAGAACATTGAACATCAGCAATATTCTCATATAAACAAAGTGACTTTCAGTTTACTCAGTTCTATACAGTTAATTTAGGTTTCCATGCAATTCTGGATCAGAAGCAGTCTGATAACCTTGTTAGCTTCTACATAAGAGTTCCAGAAATCTTGAATTTAGTCCAATAGTATCTACATTAGAAATATTATTGTCTCTTCATAAGTCTAATATAGTCCATTTTTGTTGAAATATTTTTATCAAGTGCAAATAAAACTTATCTGCAGATGACAACTTAAAACTGTCCATGGTTAATTTATAATAATAATTCTTAAAAGGAAAGACTTGATGGAGATTAATTATAAAACTAATGCAAAACCAAATAAAGTCAATTAAAACAAATCTTTAGACAAAAATATCTCTAAACATTAAAATAAACATACAAACCCGTTGCCGTCAAGTCGATTCTGACTCGTAGCAACCCCATTGGGCAGAGTAGAACTGCCCCATAGGGTTTCCAAGGAGTGGCTGGTTGATTTGAACTGCTGACCTTTTGGTTAGCAGCTGAGCTCTTAACCACTGCACCACTAGGGCCCCAAACATAATGATTAACCTTATTTTCAAAGAGTTTCAGATATTACACATGATAATCTTGAGACTTAATCCTAAATAATCAGGATATACCAAGAATATACCAAGATTATCAAGTCTCTAAACATCTGAATAGTAATAAAAACTCCATGGGTAAATAATGTGAATTCCCCAGTTAAAACTATTGGCTTTAATGATGTTAGACTCAAAGAAAACAAAGTTACAACCAAGCTAGCAATTGAAATAATAAAATTATGACATAATGTTATGTTCTTGTTGTTTAATATCGGGCAAACATTACTGACACATGAATTTTAACTCAAATAAAATTTGGTACTTCTCCTGATTTGACAACATATTTCATGTAACTCATAACGTATGAAATAAACCTCTCTTTTAGCACTTTTCTTTTTATAAAACAGAAACAAATCTTTTGTGGCTTTCCATAGTTTGAAAGTTGTCAGGTGTTTATCACAGGTCACCTAGAAACAATACTTGAATTATTTAACCAAAGATCTCAAAAAACTCTTGCCTTCTAGGCAGATTGTACAAAGAATAAAGTGAACTCTTCAGCCTAGTAATCAAAGACAATTTTATTATCTTAACAGCAAGAAACATAATTTTTTGTTTTATATACTATTTAAGATCTTAAAATTCTTATAAATTAACTCATCAAACTTTTAGCTGCAGTAAATAAGAACTCTAACTATATCAGATAAATTCCCTTTTAATAAACATTTTAAATGTGTTGTCCTTTTTATGTATCTCTTGTAGTAAAACACTTTAAGTGGAAAAAATATCACACTTATTACTAGACCAAAATATATAAGTGTTTGTGTATATATATGCATATTCTTTCTCTGTGACATAAAATGTAAGAGTCTATAAACTTCAATTATAATGAATACCCATTAACTCAATTTAGTATTAGTAAATTAATTAAAAATCTTGGAAATTAATTTAAGCCTATATACTAGAAAAAATAATTACTGTTGAAGTAAAGTTTGTTTAAATAGTCTATATTTCTTTCCAAATATTTACCATTTCTTATATTTTTTTCAATCTAACCTTAGATTTGTCTTTTTTTTTTTTTTATGTTGGGAACCCACCCAATTTCTGGTAACTGCATTAAGTCAGCATTTTAAAATTTTTTTTTATTTTAGACTTCACTAGCATCCACATTATTTATCTTATTTTCTTTTGTCTAAAAAATGTTTTCAACAGGTTGATAGGGGTCTTTTCAAAACCTTCTCTGGAGTAGTGTGGGTCTCAGAGGTTCATTATCAAAAAAGAATCAGTTAATCTCAATTCATTTAAATATGTTTAAGTTGGCCTAAGTATTTTAAAATACAAGAGATAACGAAATTCTTTTCATTCTGGAATTATTAAAAATTACTCCTTTTCCTAAAAAAAAATTTCATATAATATCTACCTTAAATTACTTAGAAAGATTTGCTTTTAAGATTTTGCTTTCAAGATTGACATAAACATAAAAATCTTTGTCAAAACAAATTTATTTTTATTAATTCCTGGGAATTTATATAAGCACTTGTTTATCATTAAACTGATCAGAGTAAGTTCTTTGAAGAAATATTATAATCTAATTTAATAACACCATTTGGAGGTAGGAAATCATTACATTTTCATAACCTTGTCTTTTGCTTGCTTTACAAGATCCTTTAGAGAAGCAATTTAGAATAATTTGTCCTTTTTAAAATCTTGTTATACCAATCAAAATAAACAATTCATCCTTTTTCAGTGCACCTTTCAAATAGGCCAATTTATATCAAAGTTTCTCAAAGTAGTTACTAAAATCTCAGATCAAAAGACAGGTGTAAGAAGCAGTTTTTCCTGGAAGAGAAAAGAACTGGAATTTAAGGAAGCCTCATGAAAAACAGCAACTTCTAACCATGGCCTCTAACCTGATGCAAGGCAGAAACTCAGACAATGCACTAGATCAGAAACAAGCTCTCAGAATAAGACAAAACAGAAAAACCACATAAACTCAGCGATCTGTGAGGTCAGCTCAAAAACCAGGCTTATACAATACCACACAACACAAACAACCCAGTTTCTAAAAACGTACACCCAATTTAGCAGAAATTAGTTTCTAGATAAAACTTATTAATTTGTCAGAGCCTCGGATGGAGGAATATCAGACCCTCTGACAAAACCTGAGCATCAAACAAAAGTTCACCAGAGGGAAGAAAAGACAACGCAAATGGGAACTCATTTTCCCATGATGGAAGGAAAATGACAGAGCAGATGGAAACTCATTTTTCCAAAGGGATCACTGAAATTCCAAATCACTTCTAGTATATTCAGCTTATAGTGTTTTTGAACATGAACCCCAAACCAGCATCCTAGTAGGGGGAAATCCAGGCTCATTTATCAAGGGTGACACTTTGGCTTCCTAGAGTCAAATAAAATTTCTAGCAGGCGCTCTGTGCAAAGTTTGGTCAGTGTTTTGTTTCACAGTGTGCCTTTGTTGCATGAGAGTGTTCTTGCAGCTGGTGGGCAGCCTAATGCTCTCTCCCATCTCATGTCCCAGTTTATCCTTTCATGAGTGTCTTTCTGTTGTTAGTGAGCACCCTAGAGGCTTTTAAGACATGCAAACCCATTCCCACAATATTTTTTGCAGCTTAAAAACTTTGGAATTCCTTTGTAACAACCATACAAAACCTGATTTCATTCTTTCTGAACCTATTTCAATCTGCTGGTGAAAGACCTAGCCTCTTATTTTAGACCTTAAATATGCTAGTCTTTCGAATTGGAAAGTACCCTAAAGTGGCTACTGATTTCCCAAGCCGTCTCTAGTGATGTTATGCCAGTCAGACAAGAATGCACACATTAAAAGACCAAAGTGTTTGTTCATGTAGTGAGCAGAAGTCCCAGTAGGTGCCTCAAAAATTCCTTAGATATGGTGTTCCTCATTTTATGACGATGGTCAAAACCAACTCTTGCAAGAACAAAACCAAATCCACAATAAAACTTGAAAAGGTATTAAAGAAGTGAGCTGAGCTTGGATTCAATAGGTTTTTTACCTTAAACAATTCCTGAGACTCCACAAAGGCAGAGAGCCCATGGTGGCTCAGCTGTACCATGTCCATGTCCTCGATGTCTTGATGATCATGAAAGATATTGTACCTTTGAAATCCCACTTCTGATGCCATAAATGTCAAACAGGAAAATCTCATACTCTGTTAGGAGTAAAAGAAAAGGAGTTTTATTGAGGAATACAAATAGCTTGAACTGGGCAGCACTAAAAATTTACAAAGTGCTCCACTGGGCAGGAGAAAAGGTGGAGTTTTTATACATGTAGTTCGACATGACCAAAACCACAAAAATTTTTTTCTTTATATCAGTTAATCTATTTGCTAACATACATTTCCTGAGAACAGTCTGTGCAAGTGATTTCAAGAACATTTTCATCACTTGCTTCTTGGAACATTCTTTATACATATTTTCTGAGAATAACCACATCTCCTTGAGCCCCTCTCCTCCTTTGCTTACTCCAAACTGACGCGGAATAACCCTTGATTGAGAGTTCACTCCAAATGCCTCTAGGTTTTGAATTTCTGCTAGCACAAGGAATATAATGTATGGTAGATTAGGTACCTACAATTTCATGCTGAGAAATGCAGTTTTTTCCCCAATATATTTATAATGTTATACCGAATAATGTATAGTCTATCAAAATAAAACAAAACAAAAAAATCCGTTGCCATCAAGTCGATTCCAACTCATAGAACCCTATAGGACAGAGTAGAACTGTCCCATAGGGTTTTCAAGGAGTGGCTGGTGGATTTGAACTGCCAACCTTTAGGTTAGCAGCTTAGCTGTTAACCACTGAGCCACCAGGGCTCTATAGTCTATCAAATGGTGGTTTATTCTTAAATACAAATTTTACTTGTTGCCTGGAATGAATACTAACAGCAACAACAAAAGATAAATATTGAATTTCTACCATGTTCCAGGTGCAGTACTAGTCTCTAGGGACACAATGGTGAACATGACAGAAAAGAGCCCTGCCTTCATGGAGCAGAATTTAATGTGGGAAACAGAAAACACTCAAGTAGACACACACACAAGTAAGGACATACATCTATAAGTGGTAGGAAAGTTGTATTTATAGCCTATGGAGGAAACAAACAAAGGGATTTAGATTCTAAAACAAGCAAATACTCAGACAACAAACATAGTGGTTGACCTAATTTAGGTAGTCAGAAAAGGTCTCAATGAAACAGTGACATGTATGTTGAGACCTAAAGTAAAAGAAGGACTTAGCCATGAAAAGGGAGTGGAGAAGGTGAGAGCCCTCCAAGCAAAGAGAATAGCAGGCCCTGAGGTGGGAAAGACCTAGGTGTGTCGAAAGAACTGAAAATGAACCTGAGCATGCATACTGCATAGGGGAGAAGCTAACAGCAAGACATGCTGAGCAGAAGGTCTGATTAGGCAGGACCTTGTCAACCATGGGAAGACATTTGGATGTATTCTAAAGGCAATGCAAAGCCACTGAAAGTTTTTAAGAAGGGGGATGATATCATCAAGCTTGTGTTTTGGAAGGCCTGAGTATTTTCTCTGCATCTCTAAGTACACCTGGCATAATGGTATAACTTGGGGTCCTGATAAAACCAATACTATTCTAAGTTAACAATTTCAACTGTGTTTCTCCCTCTCAAACTTTTTCTTCTCAAATATTTATTGTGTGTCTACAGTTTGCTAGGTGGTAACTGTTGTTGTTGTCAATTATTGTTGAGTCAGTTCTGACTCTCGGTGACCCCATGTGTTACAGAGTAGAAGTGCTCCATAGGGTTTTTTTGACCATAATCTTAATGGAAGCAGATCACCAGGTCTTTCCTCCAAGGTACTACTGGGTGGGTATTGAACCACCAACCTTTAGGGTAGCAGTTGAGCACAAAATGTGTGTGCTATCTAGGGGCCTAGGTGGTAACTACAGATACCTAATGAAGACACAAGCTTACTGTTTAGTATAGAAGGCCACACAAAAATGAAAAATCATGCATATAATGCATGCTCTGAAGTTCAAAACCAGTTGCCATTGAGTTGACCCTGACTCACGGTAACCACGTGTGTGTCGGTATAGAACTATGCTCTATAAGGATTTCAGTGTCTAATTTTTCAAAGTAGATCTCCAGGACTGTCTTCTGAGGCATCTTTGGGTGGTCTAAAACCTCTAACCTTTCCGTTAGAGCTGAACGCTTTAACCATTTGCACCACACAGGGACTCCTGAAGTTTACAGACTCTAGGAATTCAGTGAGGAGCAAGTTCCTGAACCCAGGAGTCAGTAGTGCTGTTCTTGAGGAAGTTGCTGTGTCCACCATCCCCACCTCCCAGAATTCTAGGTCAGTCAGCATATTTTAATACTTAAATGCTTTGGATGCACTTTTTAAGGGAAAAACAAAAACAAAACCAAAAAAAACACCCCATTGCCTTCGAGTCGATTCCGACCCATAGCGGCCCCATAGGGTTTCCAAGGCTGTAAATCTCTACAGAAGCAGATTGCCATATTTCTCCCTGGGAGCCCCTGGTGGTTTTGAACCACCGACCTTTCAGTTAGCAGTTGATTGCTTTAACCACTGCACCACTAGGGCTCCTTGCTTTTTAGAAAAGCCCCGTATAACAATGAAGAAGTTATTATGTATTTTAGTATTGTTTTCAATAGTTACAGGCAGTTAGGTTCAGAATAACGAACTTCAGCTGACTGCATTAAGGACCAGCCCCCCACCCCCCATCCCTTGCCCCCAGCACTGAGCTTGATCAAGTTGATCAAGAGTCCTTGTGGCAAACTAGTGCTTAACTTCACCAACAACGTTTAGAAATATTATCTCAGAAATGATTTCATCATGGAGACTATGAAGAGACAAGGGAATCAAAGCTCCTCACATTAAAAATTTTGAATTACATAACATTAAAGAGTTAAACTATTAGGTAATTTCAAAAAGGAATCTCAGAGGAACACAGGTCTTGTTTAAGTGGATTTTTGATGACTTAAAAATCTCTTTCCATTACGTCAACTAGAAAACAGCTTCTAAAAAGCTAATAGATGGGCTTCCCGCTATCATAGGGTAAAACATATGTGCCTAGAGCATAAAGACTTATTTTCACTTTTATTCTTATCTTGGCAAAACAGTCCACTGACTGTATCACCCTTTGTCTGGCAGAGGTTTAGTTCTGCTACAGTTGGCATTAAAGCCAGAACAAGAGAGAGGGGGCACTGGAGATATTTTAACTGCCACAGGCATAAGCCATTATCTTCACCCTGTGAAAAATTGCCCGATTGCTTCTCTTGATAAAGCTAGACATGAGTTTAAAAACATTACTTAGAAACATAAACCTCAAATACCTAAGTCCTTACTTCTTTTCCTTTATCACTCACCAGGGCCTTTGAGAATTGGTGGGCGGATAGGGGGAGGAGGAGGTAACTACTTGTAGTGAAATGCACTTAAAGAGGGGGAAATGTAAGATTTCATTTCTGAAGCACGGTTGATAGAACCATTATCTCTGGAGGGCTTATTCAATCAGGAGAGCAAGATGCTGAAGCAAGCAGAGAGTAAGGGATGTGAAAAGAGTTCCATCAAGTCATCAAAGCGGACTCTGCTGGCGAGGGCTTCTGCCAGCTTCCCTTAGTCCTAGCCCTTCGAGGGTATGCCCTTCCATTGGACCACATACCATTCACTCTACTGAGGTTAAGATTCCCTGATTGTCCTCCAAGCTCATGCTCTCCACCCTCAGCCCCCAACTTACCTTCCCAGAGTTAGTTAGTACCTTACTTCCACTGCATACACCCTACGTCATATCCATCCCAAACTCTCCATCGCTCTGCAGACCCTCTTGGAGTTACCTTTTTCTGTGTCTTTGTTTCTGATGTTCTTATCACATTTTATGACCTGACTCAAATTTTACTTTTTTTTAATTAAATCATCTTTATACCCTTTTAGACTGTTATTACCTCTTTCTGCTCCTGTGGAGTGCCAACAGTTAACAAGCTTGGCAGCTAACCTGAAGGTTGGTGATTGCAGTCCACCCAGAGGCACCTTTGAAGAAAGGCCTGGCAATCTACTTCAAAAAAAATCAGCCACAGAGAACCCTTTAAGATCCCTGGTGGTGCAGTAGTTAAAGCATTTGGCTGCCAACCCAAAGGTCGGCTGTTCAAACCCAGCAGCCGTTCCTCAAGAGAAAAATGCGGCGATCTGCTTCCATAAAGATTTACAGCCTTGGAAACCCTATGGGGCAGTTCTACTCTGTCCTATAGAGTCGGTATGATTCGAAATCAACTCGACGGCTGTGGATTTGGTTTTGGCTTTTCCTGAGAACCCTATGGAGCAGAGTTCTCCTCTGACACACACGGGGTTGCCATGAGTTGGAGCTGACCCCATGATAACTGACTTTCGTTCCCATAGCATTTTGCTTCCATCCCCAATTTTAGCATTTTTACCTTTCTCTAGTCGCATTTCTATTCCTATTTTCCTTCAGACTGTCAGCTTCTTGAGAACAATGAATCATTTTCACCACTATGTCTTTTGCAGAAACTAGCACATCCAATGAACCTTTACTGAGCATATGCTAAGTGCATTCTTCTAGGGGCCCGGGAGACAAAGAGAACAAGACATGCATAGCCCTTGTTCTCATGGAGTTTACATTATGATGTTGGGAGAGTAACAATAAGGAAGAAACATGGACAAAATAATTAAAAATGGTGATATGACGTGCTATGGCAAACAAATGGGGCGATGGAATGAGAGAACATCTGAGGAAGAGGAACGCCTCACTAGATAGGATTGTAGGAGAAAGTCTCTTCCTAGTGATGAGCTAGGGGATGAGAACGTGCAACCTTTGGGTGGGTGAAGTGGGGCAGGCGGAGTAGAGCCTTCCAGAGAGTATAACCAATAAAATTTTGAGGCAGGAAAAGGTTTGACAAATTCTAGGAATTATGAGGAAGTCTTATTGAGGTAAAGGGGAGAGAAATAGGAGATAGAGTTGGACAGATAGGCAGCATTCAGATCATTCAGGACTTTGAAAGCCAAATGCAAGGAGTTTGAACTCCATTTTAAATGCAGTGGGGAGCCCTTGGAGGGTTTGAAGCAGGAATGTGATATTGCATGGTTTATATTTTTCAAATGAGGCAGTGATGGTCCAGTGGTAGAATTCTTGCCTCCCATGTGGGAGACCTAGGCTTAATTCCCGGCCAAAGAACCTCCTGTGCAGCTACTACCTGTCTGTCAGTGGAGGCTTTTGTGTTGCTGTGATGCAGAACAGGTTTCAACGGAGCTTCCAGACTATGATGGACCAGGAGGCGAGGTCTGGTGATTTACTTTCAAAAATTAGTCAATGAAGATCATATGGACCACAACCGTCAGATCTGCAACTGATCATGGGGACGGTGCAGGGCCATGCAGCGTTTTGTCTTTTTGTTCACGGAGTGTCCATGAGTTGGGGGCAGACAGCAACAACATTTTTTCAGGGATAATATATATATTTGTTGAACTGAACTATCTGTTCATGAGACCAGGGCTCTAACTGAATATTAATGATCTGTGTTTCTTCAATTGAAATATTTGCAGAGTCTTTGCAGACTCAGTGAGTAAGACTAGAAAACTATTAAAAATAGAAGAATAGTTAATTCAAATTTTTCATGTTTATTGTCTTGGCCAGTTAGTTTTAATTGATTTATTTCTACTAATCTATGAAATAGGTTTTGCTAAACAAACTTCTTGTATAAATAGAACACTGGGGCATGGGGTGGTAAGTGTATAATATGGGCACCCCTTTAATTGAATTAAATTTTTTTAATAATTAGAATAATAACTTGTTCCTTTAATATAACCTCCTCCCTTGACTTTACCCATACTTGCATCTAGGATTTCCCCTCATAAATGCAAAAAATCTCCCCTTTTTTGGTTATTCTAAGCATATCTAAAAAAAGGGGGGATTTTTTGCATTTATGAGAAGAAATCCTAGATGCAGGAATAGGTAAAGCATATAAAAGCATAAAAAAACCAAACCCGTTGCCATTGAGTCAGTTCCAACTCACAGTGACTCTCTAGGACAGAGTAGAATCACCCCATAGAGTTTCCAAGAAGTGTCTGGTAGATTCGAACTGCTGACCTTTTGATTAGCAGCAGTAGCTCTTAACCACTACGCCACCAGGGTTTACATAAAGCATATACTTGAGGGTAATTAATTGCACTTTTTGCAGATTTCTTTGTAGCTCAGGGCACTTTTGCTGGTCTTCCTTCCAGTTAGTATGAATAAGTGAAGTTGCACTGAGTTTCCATCAAGCACTTAAAAAGAGGGGATGAGAAATGTGCTGCGAATAACAAATTTCAGACCCAAGTTGTGAAGAGGCTAAAGAATAGACTCTAACTATGCTTGAAGAGACTCAATTCTATTGCTTTTCAAAAAAATTTTCTGATAATAGTTCAACTTGGAATAATGCAGCAAGTATATACTGGTAGCCACTTGCTTGTCGCTGAAAAGACTGGAAGTAGTTCACACAATGAAACCCAGCTATAAGGTAAACTGACATAAACCAAATGTTCGTGATAGATCCACCTACTCTTCACACACAGAATGGCATCTGCAACAGCGGGAGTCTGGTCTCTCTCTAAATTTAATTCTACTCTATTTGTGCTTATCCTGATTAGATGGGAGATGGAGTAAAGATCTCCATTACTTTAAACATAAAACCACTCCAGGGTGAATCTCTAGACTTGAGGTCCTCTGAGAGGAAATCAACTGTTTTGTTTAACACGTGCAACTGATGGTAAAATTAATCAGGCAATTGATCTGCTCAAATTTCTAAAACTTTTGGGATGGTAATGGCTCTGAGAGGTAAAATTATTTTGCGTGCATTAATAGCCTTTAAACGTTTTATGAAGTAATCCAGTAAAATTGACTTCTACCCAAACCTCACTATAATTCACTTTATTGGCAACATTTCATCTGTGGGTTGTAGTTGAGACATTTTTACTGTTTACCAGATGGGGCAAGATTTTATATAACTTAAAACATCTGCTCTCATTGCAGTCTAATATGATCATCTATTTATATTTTTGAATTATATTATTTGTTTCCTTTTAAATGATTATGAAAATGTTTTCAGAAGGACAAGTCTGCATGGTATTTGCCAAAGACATTTAACTTTTACCTCTCATTTTTCCTTGTTTATCTTCAATTAAGCGAAGCCATGTTGTGGGTCAGGAATATAGTGAAATATTTAGATATATCTCAAACTTTTGAAATATTTGATTTTATAAATTAATTGTTGTTTAAATCACCTCTGCTTTTCTATATACACCTGCATATAATCATCTCAATATAAGGAAAGCCATTTTAGATTGTGTCCAGGGTCTCACACATACACAAGCAAAGTCTTCAAAACATATTGTGAGAATAATGCAAATTCCTAAAGAATTAAAGAGGAAAAGAAACAGAAAATTAAAAAAGAAAATAGCATTGTTCACTTGGACTATGAGCTAGCCGATACGCATTACCGAACCGAAACTGAACACATTGCCTGCCATCAAGTTGATTCTGACTCATAGCAACCCTATAACAAAATTTAAGAAGCCCTGGTTGTGCAACGGTTAAGCATTCAGCTGCTAACTGTAATGTTGGAGGTTCCAACCTACCCAGTGACTCCTGTAAAGATTGTTGTCTTTGTGTGCTATCAAACCTATTCTGACTCATAGTGACTGTATATGACAGAGTATAACTACCCCATAGGTTTTCCTAGGATGTATTCTGAGAAGCTTGACTACGTGAAGAACAGGACATCAGGATTGGAAGAAGACTCGTTAACAACCTGCAATATGCAGATGACACACAACCTTGCTTGCTAAATGTGAAGAGGGCTTGAAGCACTTACTGATGAAAATCAAAAGACTACAGCCTTCAATATGGATTACCCCTCAACATAAAGAAAACAAAAATCCTCACAAGTGAACTAATAAGCAACATCATGAGAAATGGAGAAAAGATTGAAGTTGTCAAGGATTTCATTTTACTTGGATCCACGATCAACACCCATGGAAGCAGCAATCAAGAAATCAACAACACATTGCTTTGGGCAAATCTGCTGCAAAAGACCTCTTTAAAGTGTTGAAAGCAAAGATGTCACTTTAAAGACTAAGGTGCGCCTAACCCAAGCCATGGTGTTTTCAGTCACCTCACACGTATGTGAAAGCTGAACAATGACTAAGGAAGACCGAAGAAGAATTGATGCCTTTGAATTATGGTGTTGGTGAAGAATATTGAGTATACCATGAGCTGCCAGAAGAACGAACAAGTCTATCTTGGAAGAAGTACAACGAGAATGCTCCTTAAAAGCAAGGATGACGAGACTTCATCTCCTGTACTTTGGATATGTTATCAGGAGGGACCAGTCCTTGGAGAAGGACATCATGCTTGGTAAAGCAGAGGGTCAGTGAAAAAGAGGAAGACCCTCAGCAAGATGGATTGACACAGTGGCTGCAACAATGGGCTCAAGCATAACAATGATCATGAGGATGGAGCAGGACTGGGCAGTGTTCTGTTCTGTTGTACATAGAGTCGCTATGGGTTGGAACCAACTTAGCAGCACCTAACAACAACAACAACCATCTTTACAGGAGCAGATCGCCAGGTGTTTTCTCCAACACAGCTGCTGGTAGATACGAACCGAAAACCTTTTGGTTAGCAGCTGAGTGCTTAGCCATTGCACCACCAAGGCTCCTCAAATAGAGATTATAGCCTAGAAAACCCTATGGGGCAGTTCTACTCTGTCCTACAACCCTGTTGTATGGTTGCTATGAGTCAGAATCAACTCGACTATACCTAACAACAAGTAAAACAACATGATATAATTCACAAAGCACTTTTATATGTAATCATTAAAATTGGGTATAGATGTTATTGTTGTTGTTTCCATTTTGTAGATGACATTAAGGACATTACCAACGGACCCAAAGTCAAGTAGCAAAGCCACCAGAGCTAAGAACATAGTCTCCATCTCCAAGAACCTCCATTCCACCACTGCTAAGCCTGAGCTATTCAATCGTCAGAAAATCCAGCTGGTAGCACATATATCCATGATTCTGAGAGGTGAGGAGGAAAACTCTCCTTTTGCCTGTGATTGAAACTCAGTGTGCAAGGCCTGTTGTTCTTGTTTGCTTAATCACTTCCAGTGCCTTTGCTGGATTCTTTTCTGGAAACCATGAAAAGTTTACTATAGAAAAGTCATAACTTTTGCTAAATGTGTTTGATACAGGAAGCAGGGGAATATGGCAAGATAAGTAGAAAGTAATGAGAGAGAAAAAATTAAGAAGCAAAATCATTAGTGGAAGTCAAAGAATCTTTGTCAGGTCTCCTGGGGACTAGGTGGAAACGCTGGTGGTGTAGTGGTCAAGTGCTACGGCTGCTAACCAAAAGGTCAGCAGTTCAAATCCCCCAGGCACTCCTTGGAAACTCTATGGGGCAGTTCTACTCTGTCCTATAGGGTCGCTATGAGTTGGAATCAACTCAATGACAACGGGTTTGGTTTTTGGTTTTGGGGATCATGTACTATTTGCCTGTCCTGTCTGACCTACAGTTTACAAATAGGTGTGGATGCTATTCAGGAGATTAGGGTTCTAGGACATATGCTAATTAATTATGTGACCCTGGAAAAGTCACTTAACTTTTCAGTCTCATCTATAAAATTGGTGCAGCCAGTGTTAATGTTCAATGATTCCCTTTCTCACACTGTGACCTGCTGTCTTGGCTCTGCCATTCACAGGGGAGTGGCAAGGGAAAAAAGACCTTAGCGGAGGGAAAAAGACCTGGGGCTTTGAAACCAAAACCCCTGAGTGAAAAATCTTACCCCTATCACTTACTAGCTGTGCGGTTTTGACTAAACCTCAACTTTGCATCTATACAATAAAGAATATTATACTTTTTTTAGAGGTTTATGGGAGGATTAAGGAGCTTTGGTGGTACAACGGTTAAGTGCTTGGCTGCTAAGAGAAAGGTTTCTGGTTAGAACTTACCCACTGGCTCCATGGGAGGAAGACCTGGTGATCTGCTCCTGTAAAGATTACAGCCTTGGAAGCCCTATGGGGCATTTATTCTCTGTCCTACAGGGTTGTTATGAGTTGGAATTGACTCAACAACACCCAACAGCAACAACATGGGTAGATTAAATGGGAAAATATATGTAGAACATTATATATAATATATATATATATTTATATATTTTTCTTCCTCCATTAAACATTTTGTCTTCCTCCATTAAAGTTTTACTTTTATTTTAAATCTATCAAGGCCAGTTGATCGTCATGATTACACAATACGGGAGTTCTTCCTAATGAGTGACAAACAGACTTTCTAAATCTCTTTTTTAAATCTTATTCTTTTTCATTTATCATTCTTTATGGACTTTCTGACCCTGTCTTCTACCTGTCACCAATAGACAAGAGGATACGTGTGTTATACTCTTTTTATTTCAAGAAAACAATTGGTTGAATATACCTTTTTCTTTTTTTTTTTCCAAACTGTGCTCTCACCATACTCTGCAAACCCCTCAAACTGAAAATCTCTGGACTAGTCTGTGACTCTCTGGAAATGGTACCTGTTATGGGTTGAATTGTGTCCCCCAAAAAGAAATTTGGAAGTCTTGACACCTGTACCTGAAAATGTGACCCTACTTGGAAATAGGGTTATTCTTTTCTTATGTTAATGAGGCCATGCCAGAAAAGGGTGGGTCCTAAACGTAATCGCTTTTGAGTGATGTCTTATAAAATGAGCAATAAGACACTGAAAGACAGATACACACAAGGTGGCGGAGAGACACCATGTAACAATGATGGAGGCAGATGCATCTGTAAGCAGCAAAGGAACCAAGGATTGTCAGCAATCATCAGAAACTACGACAAAGGCCCACAGAAGGAATTAACATGGCTTACACCTTGATTGGGAGATTTACCTTCCAGAACTGTAAGAAAATAAATTTCTGTTATTTAAAGCCAACCATTTTGTGATATTTTTGTTACGGCATCACTAGATAACTACGAGAGTGTCTCACCATTGTCTTCCAAGTACAAATGATTGGCAACTCTAACTGAATTTTGGGGAAAATTCTTCCTCCATGATGAGGAGATCTTTTCAAATTGGGTAGTTTTTGTACACAGCACCTAAATATCCCCTAAAATCACACATTTGCATAACTTTAGGTCTGTTCAAGAGTTGTTGTTGGGTGTCATTGAGTTGATTGCAACTCATAGTGAACACATGTGACGGAGTAGAACTGCCCCATTGGGTTTCCTAGGCTGTATTCTTTATGGGAGAAGATCTCCATGCCTTGCTCCCTCAGAGTGGCTGGGTGGGTTTGAACTACCAACCTTTAAGTTAACACCCAAGTACTTAACCATTACACAACCAAGTCCCAAGAATAACACTGTATAAACAAACCAGTAACTCATTAATAATGCTAATACATAATACCCCCATATGTCTGTCAGTTTGTCATACTGTGAGGTCTGGTGTGTTGCTGTGATGCTGGAAGCTATGCCACCAGTTTTCAAACACCAGCAAGGTCACCCATGGCAGACAGTTTTCAGTGGAGCTTCCAGGCTAAGACAGACTAGGAAAAAGAACTGGTGGTCTGCTTCTGAAAAGAATTAGCCAGTGAAAACCTTATGAATAGCAGCAGAACACTGTCTGATATAGTGCCAGAAGATAAGCCCCTCAGGTTGGAATGTACTCAGAATACAACTGGGGAAAGGTGCCTCCTCAAAGTAGAGTCGACCTTAATGATGTGGATGGAGTCAAGCTTTTGGGACCTTCTTTTACTGATGTGGAACGATTCAAAATGAGAAGAAACAGCTGCAAACATCCACTGATAATCGGAACATGGAATGTATGAAGTATGAATCTAGGAAAATTGGAAATCTTCAAAAATGAAATAGAACCAATAAAGATTGATATCCTAGGCATTAGTGAGCTGAAATTGACTGGTATTGGCCATTTTGAATAGGACAATCATATGGTCTACTCTGTGGGGAATGACAGCTTGAAGAGGAATGGTGTTGCATTTATCTTCAAAAACAATATTTCAAGATCTATCCTGAAGTACAACGCCGTCAGTGATGTAAGAAAGACTGGTTAATAAAACTATTATTCAAATTTACACACCAAGCACTAAGGCCAAAGATGAAGAGATTGAAGATTTTTACCAGCTTCTGAAGTCTGAAATTGATTGAACATACAATCAGGATACATTGATAATTACTGGCGATTGGAATACGAAAGTTGGAAACAAAGAAGTATTGGTAGTTGGAAAATATGACCTTGGTGATAGGAACTATGCCAGACATGGCATAATTGAATTTTGCAAGACCAATGACTTCTTCATGGCAAATACCTTTTTTTCACCAACATGAACAGCGATTATACGTGTGGACCTCACCAGATGGAATGCACAGGCATCAAATCCACTACATCTATTGAAAGAGCCAATAGAAAAGCTCAATATCATCAGTCAGAACAAGGCTGGGGTCGACTGAGGAAAAGACCGTCAATTACTCATATGCCAGTTCAAGTTGAAACTGAAGAAAATTAGAACAAGTCCACAAAAACCAAAGTATGACTTTAAGTATATCCCACTTAAATTTTGAGACCATCTCAAGGATAGATTTAATGTGTTGAACACTAATAAGTGAAGACCAGAAGAGTTGTAGAATGACATCAAGGACATCATACATGAATAAAATAAGAGATCATTAAAAAGATAGGAAAGAAGGAAAAGACCAAAATGGATGTCAGAAGAGACTCTTCAAGTTGCTCTTGAATGTCAAGTAGCTAAAGCAAAAGGAAGAAATGATGAAGTAAAAGAGTTGAAGAGAAGATTTCAAAGGGCGGCTCGAGAAGACAAAGTAAAGTATTATAATGACAAGTGCAAAGAGCTGGAGACAGAAAACCAAAAGGGAAGGATACATTTGGCATTTCTCAAGCTGAAAGAATCAAAGAAAAAATTCGAGCCTCAATTTGCAATAGTGAAGGATTCTACGGGGAAAATATTAAACAACCCAGGAAGCATCAAAAGCAGATGGAAGGAATACACAGAGTCACTATACTAAAAAGAACTGGTCAACATTCAACCATTTCTGGAGGTAGCATATGATCAAGAACTGATAATATTGAAGAAAGAAGTCCAAGCTGCACTGAAGGCACTGGTAAAAAAACAAGTCTCTAGGAACTGATGGAATACCCATCAAGATGTTTCAGCAAACAGATGCCGCGCTGGAAGTGCTCACTCGTCTATGCCAAGAAATTTGGAAGACAGCTACCTGGCCAACCGACTGGAAGAGATCCATATTTATTAAAATTATTTAACAATATCATTAATATCATACACAAGTAAAATTCTGCTAAAGATCATTCAAAAGCGGCTGCAGCAGTACATTGACAGAGAACTGCAGGAAATTCAAGCCAGATTCAGAAGAGGACGTGGAACGAGGGATATCATTGCTGATGTCAGATGGATCCTGGCTGAAAACAGAGAATACCTGAAAGATGTTTATCTGTGTTTTATTGACTATGCAAAGGCATTTGACTGTGTGGATCATAACAAATTACGGATAACATTGCAAAGAACTGGGAATTCCAGAACACTTAATTGTGCTCATGAGGAACCTGTACATAGATCAAGAGGCAGTCATTTGAAAAGAACAAGGGGATATTTTGTGGTTTAAAATCAGGAAAGGTGAGCATCAGGGTTGTATCCTTTCACCATACCTATTCAGTCTGTATGCTGGGCAAATAATCCAAGAAACTGGACTATATGAAGAAGTACGGGGCATCAGGATTGGAGGAAGACTCATTAACAACCTGCTTTACGCAGATGACACAATCTTGCTTGCTAAAAGTGTAGAAGACTTGAAGCACTTATTGATGAAGATCCAAGACCATAGCCTTCAGTACAGATTACACCTCAACATAAAGAATATAAAACTCATCACAACTGGACCAATAAGCAAAATCATGATAAACGGAGAAAAGATTGAAGTTGTGAAGGATTTCATTTTAGTTGGGTCCACAATCAACACCGATGGAAGCAGCAGGCATTGGGCAAATCTGCTGCAAAAGACCTCTTTAAAGTGTTGAACAGCGAAGATGTCACCTTGAAGACTAAGGTGTGCCTGACCCAAACCATGGTGTTTTCAATCACCTCATATACATGTCAAAGCTGGACAACGAATAAGAAAGACCAAAGAAGAATTGATGCCTTTGAATTGTGGTTCTGGCGAAGAATATTGAATGTACCATGGACTGCCAAAAGAACAAACAAATCTGTCTTGGAAGAAATACAACCAGCGTGCTCCTTAGAGGCATATACTTTGGACATATTCTCAGGAGGGATAAGTCCCTGAAGAAGGACATCATGCTTGGTAGGATAGAGGGTCAACGAAGGAGAGGAAGACCCTCAGTGAGATGAGTAGACACAGTGGCTGCAACAATTGTCTCAGGCATAACAATGTTTGTGAGGATGGTGCAGGACCGGGCAGTGTTTCCCTCTGTTGTATACAGGGTCACTATGAGTTAGAATTGACTTGACGACACCTAACGACAACAATAGCGCACAATACATCCTTAAAAGCCTAGATGGACCATGCAGTTCGGTCCTCACTGGTGTTGTCCAGTTAAAAGAAACAAATTCCAGTAACCAGTGATGTTTTTAATAGATTTTATTTTTTTAGAGCATTTCTAGGTTTATAGAAAAATTTAGCAGAAAGTACTGAGTTCCATGTACCTCCTCTTCCCCCCACACAGTTTCTCCTAATATTAACATCTTGCATTCACGTGGTACATTTGCTATAATAGATGAATCAATGTTGATACATTATTATTAACTAAAGTCCATAGTTTACATAAGGAGCCCTGGTGGTGCAAAGGTTAAGCTCTTGGCTGCGAACCTAAAGGTTGAGTTTGAAACCACCCAGTGGCTCCATGGAAGAAAGACCTGGAGATCTGCTCCACTAAAGAGTCCATCCTAGGAAATCCTATGAGGCAGTTCAACTCTGTCACACAGAGTTGCTATGAGTAGAAATCAACTTAACGGCCCCTAACAACAACAGTATAATTTATTAGTGCTCACTCTTTGCATTATACATTCTTACGGGTTTTGACAAATGCATAATGTCACGTGTCCACCATTATAATATCATGCAGAATAGCTTCACTGCCCTAAAAATACCCTGTGTTTCACCTACTCATCCCTTCTGTTGTATATAGAGTCGCTATGCGTCAGAATTGACGACACCTAACAACAACAATAGTGCACAATATATCCTTAAAAGCCTAGATGGACCATGCAGTTCAGTCCTCACTGGTGTTGTCCAGTTAAAAGAAACAAATTCCAGTAACCAGTGATTTTTTTAATAGATTTTTTAATAGAATTTGGAAATAACATAACTTTTACTTGCACTTCTCAGCCCGTGAAGGGTAGTCAAATGCATTGTCCTGAGCAGCACTTAAGAAAACCCTAATTTCTCTCCTCTCTGTTTTCATCACATACTTGAAGCTGCTCTACAAAACCTTTCTCTGCGACTCTCAGATTTACTTCAACTGCTAAACCCAGCACTCTTCCTACAATGCTTTCCATCTCCACCCACCTCCATTCCTTATGATGCACACTGACTTGTCCTCTCTCCAGTTAGAGAAACTTCTGTTTAAAAACAAGGAGTGCTGAGAGAGTTGGCCTAGGCAATGCCAGGATTCTCTTTCCTGGGCTAGGGGAAAGGCTATGAAGTTTCATATAAAATGCATTTTTTAGTCGTGTCAGGATATTAATAACTTTACAATTATAAATTTTAACTTAAAAATACTTTTGGATATATTATCACATCTCCTCTTCAAAACATCCTATGAGACTGTCACACATTATTGTTCTTGGAGAGAATGAGACTCCAAAGAAGGCCTAATGTTGCTGAGGTAAATGGAGAGGCAAAACTTGAATCTGCGTCTGTTAACTCCTTGTCATTGTTTGCTGCCATGGAGTTGACTCCGACTCATGGCAACCTTATGCAGGACAGGACAAAGTGTTGCCTGGTCTTGAGCCATCCTCATTATCATGAGCATGTTTTAGTCCATTGTTGCAGCGTTGTTCTAATCCATCTCACCAAGGGTATCCCTCGCCCTCATTGACCCTCTACTTCACCAAACCTGGGGTCCTCCTCTAGCAATTGATAATGTATCCAATGCAAGCTAGTCAGGCAACATTCTGTTATGATCCGTAAGATTTTCTGACTAATTTTCTGAAGTAGATCACCAAGCCTTTCTTCCTTATCTGCCTTAGTCTGTGTCTTAGTTTTCCAGTGCTACTATGACAGAAATACCACAAGTGGATGACTTTAACAAACAGAAATTTATTCTCTCACAGTCTAGTACGCTAAAAGTCTGAATTCAGGGTGCCAGCTGCAGGGGAAGGCTTTTTCTGTTGGCTCTGGAAGAAGGTCCTTGTCATCAATCTTCTCCTGATCTAGGAGCTTCTCAGTGCAGGACCCTGGGTCCAAAGGACACACTCTGCTGCTAGCACTACTTTCTTGGTGGTATGAGGTCCCCCTTTCTCTCTGCTTGCTTCTCTGTTTTATATCTCAAAAGAGATTGATGTAAGACATAACCTAATCTTGTAGATTGAATCCTCCCTCATTAACATAACTGCCTCTACTCCGGCCTCATTAACATCATAGAGGTAGGATTTACAACACATAGGGAAATCACATGAGATTTCAAAATGGTGGACAATCACACAATGCTGGGAATCATGGCCTGGCCAAGTTGACAGATATTTTGGGGGGACACAAGTCAATCCATGACATTCTGGAAGCTCCACTGAAACCTGTCTACCATGGTTGACCCAGCTGGTATTTGAAACACTGGTGGCATAGCTTCCAGCATCATAGCAACACACAAGCTGCCACAGTACAAGAAACTGATAGCCAATGGGTGGTTTTAACTCTGGGTCCTGTGCTTTTTACTGTCTTTCTCTGTCTCTCACTCATCTATATCATCTCTTTCTTTCTTTCTGTCATCTACTTGTCTATCAGTCATCTGTTGTATGTATCTATGTATCATCTATGTATGTGTGTATCTATCTGTCTATATTCATCCATCAAACCTCATTGCCTCACCATACCCCTTTGAATGGTTGTATATAACTCCTGGCCTGAGAGTAGAATCTAGGAGGCCATAGTTATGGATAGCTGACATCCTTCCACCTACATAGTGATGTGCGCCAACCCTTATGGTCTACAGCACTGAAGCTGCCAGTACTTTCTAAAGGGTCATAACAGCCAGAGGGAAATGATCAAAAGGGAGGACCAAAAGGGGAGAAATACAGGCAATGAGAACATTTTATGGGATGACTAGGCTATAAAATTTTACTATCACTTATCCCTAGCTCCACCTTTCCTGAATAATGCGTCTGACTCATATGTAATGCAATAAAAATAAAATGAAATAATTATAAGTGGAAATCAAAAGTCAGAGGAGAGGAAGCTTTTCCAAGTCATTCAACATATAAATAAATTATATCATATTTTTGCTATTAATTAGTCATTCCATTCAAAGATCTCTCTTGGGTAGAAATACCAGAAATTTAAGAGCTTCATGGACCTTCTTGAAAGGTGAGGTGTCAGATTATTATTCTACACTCATTGTAATCCTCATCCCAGTTAACATATTGAAAAATTCCCAAACACATGCTTTGTTAAATATGAATTAAATAGAGCCAGAAAGATCCCTTTTCCTAGATCAGAGGTCAGCAACAATTTTTGTAAAGGACCAGATAGTAAATATTTTAGGCTTATGAGCTATATGGCCTCTGTTACAACTACTTAACACTGCCTTAGCAATTTGAAGGCGGCAATGGACATAATGAATAGGTGTGGCTGTGTGGCACAGCGGTTAAGAGCTCAGCTGTTAACCGAAATGTTGGCGATTCAAACCCACCGCTGCATCGTGGGAGAAAGTCTGCCTCTGTAAGGATTTACAGCCTTGGAAACCCCATCGGGCAGTTCTACTCTGTCCTATAGGGTTGCTATGAGTCAGAATAGACTCGCCAGCAATGAGTTTGGTTTTGGTGTCACAAAAAACTTTTTTTAAAAAACAAACAATGGGCTCGATTTAGCCCAAGGTCTGAGGCTGCTGATCTTTTTCCTAGAGCAAACTGAAAAATCGGAAAGTGGGGCGTGATCCTTGCAAAACCTGGGCTTTTGCTGAACTTAAAATTCAGGGTAAATATCTATATGCATTGCTAGACAGACACATTAACCTATCCCTAGTCATTAACACAGTGGATAGACACAGTGGCTGCAACCATGGGCTCAAATATAGCAACGATTGTGAGGATGGCACAGGACAGGGCAGTGTTTCGTTCCGTTCTACGTAGGGTCGCTATGAGTAGCAATCGACTGAAGGCCACCTAACAACAACAACAGCATTTATTAACATATGTAAATACTATCCATTCTATGTGATTCCAGAAATCTATTTACTCTTCTATAATAAAGAAACAGTACTTTTCAATGCCCAACCGGCTCTGTAGGGGAATGGAAACAATTGCAATTGGAAGAGCAAATATTCTCCTCCCGTCCCAGAGTTTTAAAATAGAAAGTGGAGAAACAAAAACTTCATTAGTAGCCAGAACTGAGCCTTGGATGCTCATTGATTTTGAAAGCACCAAACAGGTGAAAAAAATGAATGCCTCAATCTTTCAGAATCAATGCATCTCTCTTCAAATAGAGCTAACTTTCCATTTCAACCCCATTGTCCCTTCATCCACCGTAAAGTCACCAGAAATCAGATACTCCCTGAGTTAAACTACATTACAGTGCCAAGCAGAGATTCTTGGTACATAGACTCTTAGCAAAATGATAACCACACTGCGAACTTTAGAAAATGTAACATAAGATCCATAGAGAAGCCTACTAAATAGATGGGAGGTAAACAGCTGCGAGCTGTCTGTTTCCGCACCTGAACCTCCTGAGATGTCTAATAAAATAGCCTACAAAGAATTATTCTCTCATCAGTGCCAAGAGGCATTTGTGGAGTGATAAATAAAGCTGTTTTCCAAAATGGGGAATATTCCTGTGTGCCTGTACTGAAATGACAGTTTCTTTATGGGTTGGGAGATGGGCAGGAAAACACCAGCCAGGTAGTTGCCCCTGTGCCCACCACTAGTAGAAGTCTATAATGAGATTCCAGATTAGATTGCTGAACCTCAAAGACCAGGTGTTTCACATCTGTGAGATGTTCAGCTTGACTTTATAATGAGTTCACCGAGCAGAATGACCCACACTTGAAATCAAATGCTTTGCATGCTGGATGAAATAAGTGAGGATCAATCATAGACAGGGAAGTAACAATTGCTCTGAATGTAATGATATGCTGAGCCAAAGGGGGGAAAAAAAAACTGAGAATGGAAAATGATGTGTGTGAAAGAGCCAGCTCATGGACAACACAAAAGGACAATACTTATGCCAAGGCAGAGCTGCTTGTGTTAGGTTGTATTGACTGCATCTGAGCAGGTGAGCAGGGAGAAGGATAAAAGACTCACCCTACCCACCCACCCATCTGTCAGTTTGCCATACTGTGGTGGCTTTTGTGTTACTATGATGCAGCAAGCTAGGTCATAGGTCTTTCAAATATTAGCAAGGTCACCAGTGGTGGACAGGTTTCAGCAGAGCTTCCAGACTAAGACAGATTAAAAAGAAAGGCTTAGTGATCTACTTCCAAAATTAGCCAGTAAAAGCACTTGGATCACCATAGAATACCGTCCAATATGGTGCTGGAAGATGAACCCCTAGGTTGGAAGGAACTCGAAATACACAGTGGCGACAAAAATGGACTTGAGTATACCAATGATTGTGAAGAGGGTTCAGGACTGAGCAACATTTCATTCTGTTGTACTTGGGATCACCATGAGTCAGAGATGGCTTAATGGCAACTAAAAACAATAATAACATCTACCAAGACATCAACATGCCCAGGAGGCAGCCACAGGCACCGCCATTTCAGGAAGCATTGTCTGAGTGTACTCTTCTCAGAGACTTTTATTTGGTGACGGCCTTGACAAATCAGTTGTGTGATAAGGTTATTTTGTTTTGTCTGCAGCTTAGATTCTAGATGAAGCCAGGCATAGCCCATGTATAGCATGACGGAGCATCAACAAATGCCTGGGACAAGCCTTAGAGGCACCTTCTGCCCAGTAAAATGGCTGAAGAGCTGCAAAGGAATGCAGAGGCTCCCAGGAGCCAGTGCCCCTTATTGCATAGGCAGCTCATTTGCAAAACCCCTGAGTTTCTGCAGAAAGCGCTGTAGGCTGGCATGGCCACCACCCCAGTAATCCAGGACCTTTGATCCCAGCCACTCTGCCATGATTAGTATACCTGTCAGGGCCAGGGTTCACCCAAGGTAGGAGTCAGCTGCTGGAAGTAATCAGGGATGCCCCAGGTGTGACCCACCTCTCCTTTCTCAGAACCAATATCATTACCTGTTTCAGTGTCTAGTGGGGAAATGTCACTGGAGGCCTCATTAGCAGCAGACAGTACAGAGAGTCATAGCATAACTTCTGGCCTTTCTGCAGGACTTGAAGCCTATATTACAGAGGGGAAAAAAAGAACAGGTGTCATGACTTGTCTTTTTCTTTTTCATCCTACAACTGTCACTCATAGGGTTCCAGACAGAATGAAAGGAACCAAAAGGAAGCCCAGGGAGTTGCCTGGCCTGGGAGGTCATGTTGCTTTGTTGCGGTCATAGCTTTTACCAGAAAGGACAGTGGCCCAATGTTTCTCTCTCTCTCTCCTACTTTCCCTTTTCAGATTTCTCTCTCGACTTGATGCAGCCTTTTGGCTGCTAAACCCCCTCTAGATCCCAGAAGGCCCCTGCCTGTGTCAGTGCTGGACATGGCCTGCTGCTGGCCTCAGGCTGCCTTCTGGAATCCTCAGAAAGTCACAGCAGAGCAAGTGAGCGTGTTTCATCCTTTCTGTTCCTTGCCGTGTCTGCTAATGAAAGCTTTCTGCTGGGGTAGCAGGGCGGGGACAGGGAGAGAGCTGTCCCATCTGGTACTCTCTTGCTCCCTTGAAAGATTAAAGGAATAGAGAGGAGATACGTTTTGGACAGAGGCCTCTGGTTGCTGCTATAGTATCTTCTCTAACCTCACCCTGCAATGTGAGGCAGTGTTTCTCAGCATGACCATGGACTAGAAATAGGAATGATAATGATAGAAGGATTTCATGGTCAAAGAGGGCATGGACATGCTATATAAAACAAAGTTAAACAGTGCTAATATGTGTGATGCATCAGAAGGACAAAGTGTTTCCAAAATGGCTTGATCAGTTAACCAGTCCCGGAGCATCTCCCAGGAGCCCTGATGGCACTATAGTTAAAGCGTTTGACCAGAATGTCAGTGGTTTGAACCCACCAGCTGCTCTGAGGGAGAAAGATGTGGCAGTCTGCTTCCATAAAGATTTACAGCCTTGGAAACCCTGTAGGGCGCGTCTATACTTTCTTACAGGGTTGTTATAAGTTGGAATCAACTTGATGGCAGTGGGTTTGGTTTGGATTGTTGGGAGCATTCCCAATGAAGTCTATGGGTGACACAAATGGTTATTGTGCTAATTGAAAGGATAGAGGTTCGAATCCACCCAGAGATGCCTCAGAAGAAAGGTCTGGCAAACTACTTCCAAACAAACACAGCCATGGAGCATAGTTCTACTCCAAGACACATGGGGTTACTATGAGTCAAAATTGACTGGATAACAACTTTTTTTTGTTGTTGTTCGAACATCTCCCAAGTGTGTTATTCTGAGAGGGGAGCATTACATTAAGGGCTTAATAAAAGTTCAATAATGAGGATGATAATGGATGATTATTAGATGTACATACAGAGGTACTGTACTTACAATGCATGCACACACACACAAAAAACAATAGCCACTGGTCTCAAGGAAACTATGGTCTCTCATTAAGACAAGTACAAATTGATCCAGAGTATTCAAGGGCAAACCATGAAAAAAGGTGCTGTCATTCTGCAATTTGTTTCCCTCTCTTCTCTTAAATTTATTCCTCTCCAATTTATTGAATTTTTTCCCCTCCATCTTAGACTGTCTTAGGAAAAATTCTCTGCACTTTCCTAAGCTGAACCTCATTTTGCTATTCTCTACCACATTCTAATTCCTAGGGGAAAATACATGGCTAGAATTCTTGTGTGTTTGACTGATAAAGCCTTTAGAAAAAGAGATAATGAGGTAGAGAACAACCGAGACTCAAAGAATATCCAGCACACATAGAACACAACAACTATGTCATCTCAAAAGAAGTCCTGCCATTAATATGCTGGGGATGGGAGTCTGTGTCGGAGTGGTTAGGTAGGCAGGCAGCATTTACCCAGTGCCTGCAGCGCTGCAGACAACAGTCCCAGTAGCAATGGGGAATGATGGGGGAGCAAGGCACTCTAATAAGAATAAGAGGACAGAACAAAAAGGACTGAAAATGCACAGAAAAAACTTACACTCAGAAACACATGTGTATGGTAATCAGATACATCGTTACCTGAGTCCTAAGGAGGTTGCTACAAGGACAGAAGCCACTAGAGCTTGGGGAGGTTTGTCTGGTGAGGTCTCCTGGCGGAAGTGGCCCTGGAATACCAAGACATATTTGCATCTAATAGAAAAGAGTCTAAACAAAGATGATCAGCAGGTCAGGGCAGTGACAGCAAAGCTATGGGAAGGCCTTTTTTTTTTGCTCCAGCCTCTTTAGAGTCAAAGCCTCTTCTTACTCATTGTGATGATTAATTTTATGTGTCAATGTGGCTAAGTTATGATCTCCAGTGGTTTGGCCAAATACTGGACAAGCTATGGTTCCATAACATAATGTAATTACTTTCTATAATGCAAGCTAATGTAATCAATCTATCAGTTGAAAGCGAAGTTTTCTTAGGGTGAAGTCTGCTTTCAGACTGTAAGTGGATAAGTTTGGCAGATCTCTCCTTCCCTACCTCCCTCTCTTTCTCTCCTCTGCATTTTTCCCTGCGCCTGACCTATGGATCTTAGAATGCGAGCTTGTAGGAATCTCCAGCCTGCTGCCTGACTGACAGATTTTGGACTCGCCAGCCCCCCACGATCAAGTGAGCCAATTCCTTGGAGTAAATCTCTCTTTCTCTCTCTCTCTCCATATATATATATGGACCCCTGGTGGCGCAGTGGTTAAGAACTCGGCTGCTAACCAAAAGGTCAGCAGTTTGAATCCACCAGCCACTCTTTGGAAACCCTATGGAGTAGTTTTACTCTGTCCCATAGGGTTGCTGTGAATCAGAATGGATTCAATGGCAATGGGTGTTTTTTTTTTTAATTTTATATATA
>NW_004443980.1:16359491-16375336 GCF_000243295.1 Trichechus manatus latirostris
ACCTATGGATTTCAGACTTGCCTGCCCCCACAATCGTATGAGTCAATCCCTTAAAGTAAATTGTGCTCTCTCCCTCTAATCTATATATGTATCACTGGTTCTGTTTTTCAGGAGAATCCTAAAACATATATATTCCATCTTAGCTTAGTATAGGCTTTCTGGCAAAGTAAGTTCCACTTCCTGACAGTGAGAGACAGAGAACTTGAAGCTTTGGGAAGCAAAGGTTGCCTTCATTTAACCAGTTACATCACTATGTATTCCTTCTTATGAAATGGTATCTGAAGACTTTTACTTCCTTTTGCTAACATGAGCACCAATAAGATCAGATCAGCATGTCAATATCTTCCTGACCCTTTGCTAGTCAGTTCAAATGCCATATGGCAGCTGGGAAATAAAAGCCATGGGCAATGAAGTCTTTCAAAGCAACTGTTTTGGACATTTCCCCATTTATTTGCTATGTCCTATGCTTGCCATCGTCTTCCTGGCTCTGAGGTCCTGATCTAATCCAGGCTTTGGGCCTCTTTGTCCTTGGCAAATATTTGGACTCCATTTGAGTGTAAGGCAGTTCCTCAGTTCCCAGCTCTGCTCCTTCCCTGATTTCTGTGTTTCTAGCATGTTCCAGGGGTTAGTCCATCATTGACTGGAGTGTTCTCCCTCGCCCTGTCTTCACACTCTCTCCCCTTAAACTCCCACCCTGTACCTCACTGTCCCTGCGATAACCAGGGGACGATTCTAATATCATCATCCCATTGATTAAGTTCTCATACTGATTGAAGAGAGAATACTGTTAAAAAATTCCTAGAAATGATGGAGCCATTTATACAAAGCCAAAATACTTACAGAATAAGAAGTAACAGATATAGGGGGAGTTTATTACCTTGTAATTACCCTAGTGATCCTCAACTGGGGGTGACTCCTCTCTCTCCAGGGGACATTTGGCAATGTCTAGAGACATTTTTGGCTGTCACAACGAGGGCAGCGATGCTACTGGCATCTAGTGGGTAGAGGCCAGGGATGCTGCTAAGTATCCTTCAATGCACAGAATTTAACAGTGCCAAGGACAAGAAAACCTAATCTACCCTAACCATGACAAAGTCATGTATACCTCTGGTAATTTAGTTTACCTGGGAAGAAGAAAAGGAGCCCTGTTGGTGCAGTGGTTAAGTGCTCAGCTGCTAACCGAGAGGTCGGCATTTTCAACTCACCAGCCTCTCTGCAGGAGAAAGAATCTGCTTCCGTAAAGATTTCAGCCTAGGAAACCTTATGGGGTGGTTCTACTCTGTCCTACAGGGTTGCTGCAAGTCAGAATGACTCAATGGCAATGGGTTTTGGTTTCGGGGGAGAAAAAGATATGCTTTCTTTAGCTAACAAACAGGTGCAATTATCTTTGGAACACCATTTTTATTCTTGGTTCCACCCCTCACTCAGTTTTCAGGAAATGATGTATACCAGAGATCAGCAAACTTTTGTTGTGCCAGAGAGTGAATATGTTAGGCTTTGTGGGCCAAGAGGCAAAATCGAGCATACTTCAATCACAAGAGAGAAAACTCCTGTTACATCCCGTGATGTTTGGGTCCATGTGGTGGGCACCCTTTTCACCCACTGATGCAGACATTCTCTGGAGAAGATCAACCAGCTCAAGGGGGCTAGATTTGGTATGTGGGCTGTAGTTTGTTGATCCCTGACTTACATCATTGTATCTTTTATTTCACCGCTTTCCTTTTTCTCTGTAATTATTAGCTGCTATCTAGTCAGCCTCCTGATGCATGTGCCATCCCCATGATCAGCTGCAGATATCACTGTTGTGATCCATAGGATTTTCATTAACTAATTTTTGGAAGTAGACCACCAGGCCTTTCTTCCTAGTCTGTCTTAGTCTGGAACCTCCTCTGAAACCTGCTCAGCAACGTAGCATCACACAAACCTCTACTGACACATGGGTGGTGTCTGTGCCTGAGGTGCATTGGGCAGGAACTGAATCTAAACTCCCACACGGAGGGTGAGAATTCTACCCCTGAACCAGCCCTGCTCTCTCGTTTTTCCATGAAAGAGGCTTATCCTCAGTCTCAATCTCAGAGAAACAACCCTACAGTGAAGGTGCTGTTTTTAGTTGTACTTACAGGTGAGGAAACTAAGCCACAAAGACTTTAAGACAATTTCCAAGATTACACAGCTAGGAAGTCTCATATTTGAAATTTGAAACCAGATGGCCTGATTGCAAAGCACGGGATACTGCTCAGCCCCCTCCATGCAACCCAGGAGCAAGTGGGTGCTCAAGAACACACCTTTTTTTCTTTTTCTTCTTTGGGCTTCAGTTTCACAAAATTGCTTAGTGTTTGTTTTATGACATACTCTCCACATTATCATCTATAGATAATTGGCTATTTTTAACAATGTAATAAACACCCCAAAACACAAGCCGCAACACAAGTTACCACTTTGATAGTAACCTAAATCTAAAAATATCATCCATTCACTTCATCTCACTTCACCTTCTTCCTGAAGGAGCCATCACCTTGCATCTGCTTTTTTTAAAATATCATCTTATTGCAATCGTATGTATTCCCAAAAAGTATATATTTCTATTTTAGATGTGTTTCACTTCAAAAAGTCTGTCATGATGTATGGTGATCATTTGAGACTTATTATTGCTAAGAAGCATCTCTATTATTGTGCTCTGACTGCTAAATAATAAGCCAGTTTGTGAAAGTACTACATTTTATTGATTCCCCCTTCAGCTGATGGGCATTGGATGGTATCCAGGATTTTGCTATGGTGGACAGTGTCGCTATGTACATTCTTATAGATGCTTTCTTTCTATGTGCGCAGGAGTTTCTTTTGGACAAAGCTCATGTTCTTCGTCCCTACACTATACTACCGTTTTCCTGATGACATTTAGAGTCATTCAATCATTCAATAAATATTTATTGAGCACCTACTATGTGTCCAAAGCAGGTAGTGGTGGTTCAGTGGTAGAGTTCTTGCCTTCCATTCAGGAGACCTGGTTTCGATTCCTGGCCGATGGTCCTCAAGCACAGCCAACATTAATCTGTCAGTGGAGGCTTATGTGTTGCTATGATGCTGGATAGACTTCTAGATTAAGATGGGCTAACAAGAAAGGCCAGGTGATCTATTTCTGAAAATCAGTCAGTGAAAACCCTATGGATCACAAAAGTCCTATCCCCTTGGGCATGGGGTTGCCATGACTCAGGGGCCAACTTGGTGGCAGCAACAATAACAACACTATGCTCAACACTGTTCTAGGTGCTGAGAACAAAACAGACCAACATCCAGTTCTCAAAGAGCTAAATGAGGAAGACAGACAAAACACAAATGAGTAAATAAATACAGAGGTAAACCATACTTTTATCTTTTGCCATTTCTAAACTACTTTCCCATGAGGTTTGATTCTTCCAAATCCTTGCTTATATTGTTTGCTTTGTGTGAAATGTCCTATGATATCATTTTTCTAGCTAGCTTTAATTTCTTCTTGTTTTTCAAGATTTAGCTCAGATATTACCTCCCTTCTGCAGCTTTAATTGATATTGCTATCTCTCTGACTGGGATAAGGGCCCTTCCTTTGCATTCACATAGCTTTTTCTCATACCTTTATCATGTCTCTTGTCCACTTTCTCTCTCCACCAGAGTATAAATTAACTCTTGCTTGTCTTTAAACATCTCTAGTGACCAGTGTGATGCCAAGCATATAAAAGGAGTTCAATAGATTATTGAAAAAAAAGAAAAAACTGAAATAATTCTCCAACTTCTGAGACTATATCTCCTATAAGAAATCATGTTTCAGATTTTGTTTAAGAATGCAGTTTAATTCTGTGTATGAGGATTGTGAGGTGGTGGTTATGATGAGATAGTCTCTTCACTCATGAAAAGCAAATGCAGTCTGGTCTTTCCCTGACTCAAAGGAATGAGACAGCCTTATCATTAATTCGTTTAAGAGACATGTTGTTCAAAGGTTGCCATTAATGCTTGTTCCTTTTGTACAGGAGATCAACATGGATTTTGAAAAGAAGCTCCAAAAGAGTGGTCTGGAAAGCAATATCATTTAGTGGAAAGGGCAATGCCCTAGAAGTCAGAAGACCTTAGTGGTGTTATAAGTAGAGTGCACCGGGCTTATGTAGTGGGAAAGAGAAAAATAAAATCCACTGTCCTGTAGAAAGTGATCTGAAGGTCAGGGGAATAGATGTTCTACGTTTGCCTCTTGCATTCATGAATACTATTCTCATTTAGGAGAAAGCCTTTACTAAATATTTAAACTTTAACCAGGCCTAAAGTTGAGAAAGACTGATAAATCTGATCTTTCTATTCCTATTGATAGGTGGAGATATAGGCTACATCTCTCATGTCTGTATTTGTGTATTTTTGTTGTTAGCTTCTATTTAGTTGGCCACCAACTCATGGCAACCCCATGCACAATGGATTAAGCTATTGTGATCCATAGAGTTTTCATTGGCTGATTTTTGGAAGTAGATCACCAGGCCTATCTTCCTAGTCTGTCTTAATTTGGAAGCTCCACTGAAATCTGTTCAACATCGTAACAACACTCAAGCCTCCACTGACAATTTGGTGTAGCTGTGCTTGAGGTACATTGACCAGGAATCAAACTCAGATTCCCTACAAAGAAGGGCAGAATTCTCTCACTGAACCTAGCTTTACCTTCAGGAACCTTTTGATTGTGAAAGGAATTAGCCCCAGGACCCTACCACCCCTTCCCGACCTGGGCTGCAACAAAGAATTACATCAAAGAAAACTACGCTGAAAGGTCCCTGAGTGATGCAAATGGTTTGTGCTCAGCTTGTAATGAAAAGGTTGGCGGTTCAAACTCATCGCAGAAGAAACAAGCCTGGTAATTTATTTCCATAAAGGTTACAGCCAAGAAAACCCTATGGAGTAGTCCTACTCTGTAACACATGGGGTGTCTTGAGTCACAAACCAACAACAAAACAAAACCAACAACAACAACAAAACTACACTGATTTGCAAACAAAGTAATAGGAATTAGGGGACAATTTCTTGAGACCTGGAAAGGAATGTGGTGCCTCAGTGCCAGGAAGATGAGGAAAAGAGGAAAAAATCTCCTAAAAGAGGGGTCCAGAATGAAATGGATAGGCAAGAGAAATGTCTCTACGGCCTGATGGTACAGTGGTTAAGCGCTTGGCTGCTAATCCTCCACGAGAGAAAGACCTGGCCATCTGCTCCTGTAAAGAAAACCCTATGGGGCAGTTCTACTCTGTCACATGGGGTCTCTATGAGTGGAAATAGACTAGGGAACAGCTAACAACAGCAAGAGCATAAATTTGATCTGAAACACACACCACAGCCTTGTGTGTGTGCGTCTTAAAAGAAGAAGTAGGTTTGTAGTCCATTGTAGAGTAAGACAGAGAAGAAAGAGGTGAGTGGACTCAGAAAGCAAAATGAGGGTGAAAATCAGGGAGTCAGTAAAAGCGAGAGCTAGAAAGAGTTAGATCAAGAGAAACTTAAGCACTCCAAAGATTCCTTGGGCTTTCTGTTGCTGTTGGGATGGATAGGGATGGAGCTGTTTTATTTGCATATTAAAGGGAAATGTGACTCAGGATGACTGTAGTTCTTGAAGACATCTTGGCGGTAGGTATTCAGATTACAGTAGGTATTTATGACTGCATATGCTTAATGAAAGAAGCAAAGGTTAAGAGCTTGGCTGCTAACAGAAAGGTTGGCAGTTTGAATCTACCCAGCTGCTCTTCGGGGTAAGACCTGGAGTTCTGCTTCGGTAAAGATTACAGTCAAGAAAACCCTATGGGGCCGTTCTACTCTGTCACAGGAGGTAGCTATGAGTCAGAATGAACTCAACAGCAACAACATATTTAATGTATTAGGTGTTGGTCAGAATGCTAACTGCAAGCAAAATGTTTCAAAGTGGCCAGGAAAAGGATGAGCATATAAGTTTAATGGCATCGGCATCATTAAACTATCCTTTTCTTAAAAAAAAAAAAAAAAAAATTTCCTTTTAATTATTTTGGAAACATAATTTACAATATTAAAAAACAAAAACGTTATTGCTGTTGAGTTCATTCTGACTCATAGCGACCCTATTGGACAGAGTAAAACTGCCCATAGAGTTTCCAAGGAGCGGCTGGTGGATTCAAGCCACTGACCTTTTGGTTAGCAGCCAAACACTTAACCACTGTGCCACCAGGGCCTCTTTACAATATTAGGTGACCAGAAAGGGTCATTTTGATCAAATGGCAAGTGCAATGGACTGTGTGTTCTTAAGAGCATTCATCATTTGGATTCTGGAAATTCTATAGCCAGACAAAAGGAAGATATATACTACACATTTATATTTGTATCAGTTAGGATAAG
Organism: Trichechus manatus latirostris; assembly: GCF_000243295.1. NCBI lineage: Eukaryota > Metazoa > Chordata > Mammalia > Sirenia > Trichechidae > Trichechus > Trichechus manatus. Next base: position 16,365,849 of record NW_004443980.1, read on the forward strand.
TTTGGCTGCATGTGACTGAAACCCTCAGATAACAATGATTTAATTAATATACAAGTTGATTTCTCTCTCACATAAATAAAGTCAGGGTATGCATCCACGGGCTGGTATGGTGCCTCCTTTGTTACCAGAAATTCAGTTTCTTTCTATCTTACTGTTTCTTTAGCCTCAATACACGTCTTCCACCTTATGATCCAAGATGACTCCTTAAGATCCAACTGCCAAGTTGTCATTTCTGAGTGTAAGAAGAAGAAAGGTTAAGGGTGCATGCCCCTTTCAGAATACTCCAGGAGTTCTTACCATTCATATCTGCTTGCGTTCCACCTAATGGAATATAAGCTGGGATTTATTGCTTTATTGTGGCAACCATGTGCCCAGCTTAAAAATCAGGGATTGGGAGAGAAATGTGTGGTCTCTGCCACCATGTTCTATATAGCCTTAATTCCATGGCTATTAAGCACTAGGCTGCTAGCCGAAAGGTCGGCAGTTTGAAGCCATCAGCCACTCCATGGGAGAAAAGACCTTACAATCTGCTTCTGTAAAGATTTACAGCCTAGGAAACCCTACTGAGCACTTCTACTCTGTCCAATGGAGTCTCTATGGGTTGGAATTGACTCAATGGCACACAACAACACAACTACTTTATCCAATGGAGATATCGTTAACTAAGAACAACCATATGGTGGGCATCAAGGGCAGACCTTTAGGGACTAGATAGCATCCAGTAAACAATTTTAAAATAGCAACCAAATTGATAAAAGTTATCACTATATTTTGGACAGAACTTCACCAGCCCCTACCATTTAAAACTGTATCACCCTTGGGCTAAAATTTGGCCATTGAAAGGAGGGGTGGGGGAAAACTTCTTTGTTATTTATGTATTAAGGGAATATTTAAAGAACAAGGTACATTTCTTTCTCTAAAGTATTGATTTTTCATTTTAAGTTGGAGCCAAATATCAATATAGGTAACATTGGTAGTTCCAGAACTGATGGGAATTCACAAAGCTTAACAAAATGAATGCATGGCTTGATCTTATTGCAACATATTTAGAAGGAAAAGAGTATTGATCAGTTTGCTTTAGGGATGCATCTGTAAATTATTATTGTTTGAAATAGCCTTATTGTCAAAATTTTATGCATGCTATATTTTATTCATTGTAAAGGGGTTCATACTTTACTGGGTTTGAGAAAAAGTCCAATATTAGAGGTGTGAAGAGGATATGTTTTAACATGTAATATATGTGTTCTGGATTCTTGTCTTAGTTGTTGAATCATAGTTTAATCTTGTATAAAAAAGTACAATCTCTTTGCCTCAGTTACTCTCTTAAGAACATTAAAGTAGTATGCAGTGTTCATTTTTAAGAGCAATGGAAGAGGATGTCGTTATAAAAAGTCATCTTATACCCTTGATTACTAAAGGGTGAAATCCAACCTTCCAATAAGTAGAATGATTCCCAGGATATCTTCACCTTTGTTCCTCCTTTGATTCCCTTTTAAGCCAGGTTTTATTATTTTGAATCACAATTCATAAAAGAAAACAAAGCCTGTAGCTACAACGTCTAAAAGCATTCAGGCTTTAATTGCTTCACATATAACATTTAGTAATTACTGAGCTGACATACTTCATTTATCTAAATTTACCCAGCTCTAATGAAAGCTGCCCACATAATTTTCTATTGTGAATGGCAAATACACAGCTATAACTCCACTTATTTTGGAATGGCCCCCAAAGAAATCTACATCTAGGCTACATATACCTTGAAGGTAAATACCATAAAGACTCCTATGTCTATTTGGTGGTGTTGAAGATCAAAATAATAATAATAATTTGCCTTATTAAGTTAAATTCTGTGGGAAAGAAATGCAGAAAATCCATAATCATGGTTCTAAATGGGTTGTGTCTAGAGTTCTTTTGTTTTTGTTTACTTAGTTTTGCAGAATTGTAAAAAAGTTACATTTAGACAATAAATTTTAGGTATCTAAATGCTTAAAAGAGAAGTTCAAGAAGACACAGAACCCAATATTCCAGAGCTATTTTCCTAATGTGGAGAATGTAATAAAAAAGAAATTACTTAACATTAGACTCAGGTTAGAAAGAAATAAGTAATCATCTTTTCTATGTTCACAAAATTTTTTATATAATCAGTAAGACAAGCGTCAAATGAGTACTTAAGATACAAATGCTGTAGGAATTGAGGCTAGAAAGTTGGGGATGCCATGGTAAAAGGAACTTCTGCTGTATCACAGTGGATGAATGAATCAGATCTAGATTATTGGAGGAGACTGGGAACAGCATTCCTGTGAAATAAAGGATCAAAAGTCTGAAGGTGAGAGTGAGTAAAATATGTTCTGGCATCCATAAAAAATAGAGCATTCAATCTAGAGGACAGAAAAAATTGGGAGTGATTAATTTGGTCAGAATGTGTTCAGTCATGAACTTGATCCAGTAGATAATGGATAAGTTTCCAAGTATTTGCTCTAGAGAAGACATAATAAAAATAGTTTGAGAGAGAATTGAGCTACGAGTGTTGGGCGAGAGGTTGACAGAACACATTGGCAGACTATAAGATCACAGTGACTTTCAAACCTGATGAAAGTTAAAATCACCTGGGCCAATTGTTAAACATATAGCACATAGAACAGTGCTTGGCATATGGTAGGCACTCAAATATTTGTCGAATTGAGTTAAATTTTTTTTTTCCAGTCTTGAGTCTGTCTTAGTCCAGGGGTTATTTGTTCAGGGTTTACAAGAGATCATCAGCATGCTGTTGTTGCTGGGTGACATTGAGTCGACTCGGACTCATGGTGACCCCATGTGACAGAGTAGAAATGCCCCATAGAGTTTTCTAGGGCGTAAACTTTACAGGAGCAGATTGTCAGGTCTTTCACCTGCAGAGCCCCTAGGTGGGTTCGAACCAACCTTTCATTTAGCAGCCAAGCACAAGTGAATCCTAATTACAGATATCTTGTTTTAGTAAGAGCCACTATAGGACTAAAAAAATCTGTAAAATTCAAATGTAAAAAGTTGTAGTAGTAGAATTGACTCGTCCATACATGTAGTCTTTCAATTAATAAATATTGAACATCTACCATGTGCTTAGAAGAACTGTTCTGAGTGCCAGGGCTACAGAGGTGAACGAGACAGACAAGGTCTCTGGCCCCATAGAACTGATATTCTGACGTGGGGGACACAAATAATAAACAAGTATTATATGTACTCCCACATACATATATATGTGTATATATATATATATATAATATACTCTGTCACATGGGGTTGCTATGAGTCAGAATCAACTTGATGGCACACAACAACACCAAATATATATGTATGTGTATATATGTATCTCTCTCTCTATATATATATGTATTTACGTATACACATAAGTTAGATAGTCATAAGTGCTAAGGAGAAAATTAAGCATGTAAGTGAGATACAAGTATTGTGTGTGTTGCATTTTAAGATACCAAACAATGAGAATGGTGTTTAATAATTTGAGTAGAAACTAACCTGATGCCCTCTCAAACTATGTCATGTAAATGGCCATGTAGTAGACCTTCTTTTATTACTGGCCCCTTGGGGGTTGCTTTAAGGAGAGAATGGAACATGAATTAGAAATTGAAGGATTGGTGATGTTTGGATAGGTAGACAATGAAGAGGAAGGAAGAACCAAAGTAGTCAGAACCCCTTGCAAGTGCTAAAGCAGACCTTCCAGATGTCTAGTATTTATTTTCTTCAGCTATTTTCCATAATGAGCCATTCAAATTGGGGTGTACTTACTGTTGACTTGAAGTGGTCAGGAGGATATCATTTTTGCTGATATTATAGGGGTCTCTGGTGGTGCAAACTGTTAATGTTCTTACTGCTAACCGAAAAGTTGGAAGTTCAAGTCCACCCAGAGGCACCTTAGAAGAAAGGCCTCCAGATCTACTTCCAAAAAATCAACTCTTGAAAACCCTATGGAGCGCAGTTGAACACACACAGGTTCGCCATGAGTTGGAGTTAACTTGATGGTAACTGGTGTATTATTACTAATAACAGTAACTCTCATGTACCTCCTTCACTACAGTCACCAACCTTTTATCTGTTACCTCATGATTCTTATAATAACACTGAGTTAGGTTATTATTTTCTGCATCTTTGCAAATGAGAAAACAGATGTTCAAAGAGATAAAGAGATTTGCTCATAGTTTTGAAATTAGAAACAGACTGAGATTTAAATTCATGTCCTTTGACAAAAGATCCATGCTCTCTATGCTAGACCAAAAACTTCCTTGTAACATTTGGAGCTGTAATTTTTGTTTTCCTCCTCTGATTTACTTGAATTATGACAAAACTCATAGTCATTCTTGACTAGAAGAGCTAATGAGTGCTGAAGGAGGATGGAGATAGAGGGGGTAATTCCTCCCCAGGAGCATGTCTTGGTTCTTCTTGACTAGCCACATCCATTCCATAAGGGTCTGAAATAAGAGAATGCCTGTGACCCTGAACACCCAGGGGACAGGAATGAAACAGGTCTATTCAACAGCAGAAGGCATTTCATCAGATATATGTGCCTAAACACAAAGTCTGCAAGCTGTAAACTGAGGTCGTTTGAGACACTGGCAGAATTAAGGTCCTTTTAAAAGAATAATTCCTCTAGAAAGTGAGATTTTTTTTTTTTGACCTTGTGAAATGTCCTCCAGTGAGCATCTAAATAAATATCAATGTGCTGAAGAGAGGGGAAAAGAGGAAGCATTGTTTAGAAAGCACTGAGTTTCTGTTTATGGAGATGGAAAATTTGGCAATAGATATTGGTGATGGTTGCATAGCTTGATTAATGTAATTAGTGTCACTAAATCATACATGTGAAAAATCTTGAATTGATGGATACTGATGGTATATATTTCTTTGTTCTTGTTGTGTGCCATCAAGTTTAAACAGCAACAATAACACAAATGTAAATTAAATGTTAATTGCAAATTAAAGAAAATATCTATTCAAAAAATATCAATGTGATGAACCTATGAATTTTTATTAGAGATTTTGAAACAGTGGGATCTTGCTGACTGTCAGGGGTTCCTTAGACCTCTGTTGGTTGTTATCATGAATGACTCCTCTTTGTAACAAGATGGCACACGCCTGAGACATCCTCTGCCATTTCTATTAAAAGTTATAACGATTTTTCTTGTAAATAATAGCACTTTCAAATATCTTGATGGTGAACTTTTCTTATTTTTCAAACCTTTTGCTGCTAAGGTGAGGAACTTGAAAATGCTTTTCTTACAGCAGAAATTTACTTAATGCTAAACTTACACAGGAAAGCAAATTTACTGTTTTCCTTTAGAAATAAACACAGAAGCAAATGAAATGTGCTAATGTGCTCCCAATTAGCACATTCATTAAGGACTATTGTGAATGCAGTAATGAACTCTTTACTTCTGATTGAAGATATAATTCGCAATGATAAATTAGTGAGTATATCTGCTGAAAGTTGCCAAATTATAGGGCTTACTGAATACTCTAATAAAATCATTTGCCACCAACGTGGAAATGATAAATATGAATCTAAAAATCTGAAAAATACCCTTCAAGTAAGTGTAGGTCTGTCTCTGAGGAAACGTCAGGTAAAAATTAATCTTGAACTCTAATGTGGCTTCATCTGGTTGCTCTGTCTGCTCGGAGTTTGGGTTTGAGGCATTAGCCTTCCTGTGTTCAGACAAGGGTGACTCCCATTACACCTAGAGGGAAATGAGAGGATCTTTAATTTCGAGTTTATCAGGTGCTGCTTAACTCCATAGGAATCACAAAGCTTTAGGCAAGTTAACCAGCACGTATGTGAGCTGGTTAGAAGAAATAAATGTAGACCACAATAGAAGTGGAACACCATTAACTGCTGTCTACTAAATTCAACTCTGTTCCTGTTGGTGGATTAGTGGAATGGTAATAGAAGTAGATAATGAAGCTGTTGATGATGATAATGATGATGATGCTAGTTATTAGTAATGATTTTTATTTGTTGAGTTCTTACTCCATCAGGCAATGTGTTATACATATTATCTTATTTATCTTGGACAAGTATATGGAGAAGTTATTACTATTCTCATTCTTCAGAGGAAGAAACAGAATACATCAATATTGTTTTTATGGAATTCAGTACCTTCCTGGTCAATGAGACTCTTAAGATGTTGTTAGTTGCCACTGAGTCATCTCTGACTTGTGGCAATCCCAGTACAACAGAACAAAACCTTGCCTGGCCTTTCACCGTCTTCACAAATGTTGGTATGCTCAAGTTCATTGTTGTGGCCCCTGTGTGTTTTGAGTGCCTTTCAACCTAGTGGTCTCATCTTCCAGCATTATATCAAATAATATTCTGTTGTGATCTATAGGGTTATTGTTGGCTAATTTTCTTCCTAGTCTGTCTTAATCTGGAAATGCCTCTAAAACCTGTCTGCCATGGGTGACCCTGCTGGTATTTGAAATACCAATGACATAGCTTCCAGCATCACAGCAACACGCAAACCACCACAGCACGCCAAACTGACAGACAGGAGTAGACTCTCTACACCTCACATAATATACCCTTTGCTTGGAAAACTCGCCTCTCCATCAATCTATGCGTCTTTTTATATTGGCTACTCAAGAAATGTTCACCACCATGACTGTCTACTATCCAATTTAAACTACTCGCTAATTTCACATTGGTTCAGCATGTTTTAAGCATTTTATACTTGTGTCCTTTTTTAAAAAAATTTAATTGTACTTTAGATGAAGGTTTGTTTATAGAACAAATAGTTTCTCACTGAACAGTTAGTACACATATTGTTTTATGACATTGGTTAACAACCCTACGACATGTCAACACTCTCCCTTCTCCACCTTGGGTTCCCTATTACCAGCTTTTCTGTCCCCTCCTGCCTTCTAGTCCTTATCCCTGGGCTGTTGTACCTCATTAGACTCGTTTTGTTTTATGGGGCTGTCGAATCTTTGGCTGAATGGTGGACCTCGGGAGTGACTTCACCACTGAGCTAAAAGGGTGTCGGGGGGCCATAGTCTCGGGGTTTGTTCAGTCTCTATCAGGCCAGTAAGTCTGTTTTTTTTTTTGTGAGTTAGAATTTTTTCTACATTTTTCTCCAGCTCTGTCCCGGACCCTCTGTTGTGATCCCAGTCAGAGCAGTCAGTGGTGGTAGCCGGGCACCATCTAGTTGTACTGGACTCAGTCTGGTGGAGGCTGTGGTAGTTGTGGTCCATTAGTCCTTTGGACTAAATCTTTCCTTGTATCTTGTTTTCTTCATTCTCCCTTTCTCCTGAAGGGGTGATACCAGTGGGGTATCTTAGATGGCTGTTCACAGGCTTTAAGACCCCAGACGCTACTCACCAACGTAGAATGTAGAAAATTTTCTTTATAAACTGTGTTACACCAATTGACCTAGAAGTTCCCCGAGACATGGTCCCCACAGCCCTCCATCCAGCAATTCAGTCCCTCAGGAACTTTAGATGTGTCTGTGGAGCTTCCATAACCTTGCCTTGTACAAGTTGTGCTGGCTTCCCCTGTATTGTGTACTGTCTTACCCCTCACCTAAATTACCACTTATCTATTGTCTATTTACTATTTACCCTCCCACCCCTCCCATCCCTCGTAACCATCAAAGATTTTGTCTTTTTTGTGTGGAAACCTTTTCACGGTTTTTACAGTAGTGGTCTCATACAATATTTGTCCTTTTGGGATTGGCTTATTTCACTCAGCATAATGTCCTCCAGTTTCATCCATATTATGAGATGCTTCACAGATTCATCAATATACTCCATTTTATGGATGTACCATAGTTTGTTTATCCATTCATCTGTTGATGGACATCTAGGTTCTTTCCATCTTTTTGCTATTGTGAACAATGCTGTAATGAACAGTGGGTGTGCATATGTCTATTCGAGTGACAGCTCTTATTTCTCTAGGATATATTCCTAGAAGTGGGATTGCTGGATCATGTGATATTTCTATTTATAGCTTTCTAAGGAAGTGCCATATTGTTTGCAAAAATGGTAGTATCATTTTGCATTCCCACCAGCAGTGTATACGAGTTCTGATCTCCCCGCAGCCTCTCTAATATTTGTTATTTCCAATGTTTTTAATTCATGCCAGTAATGCCGGGGTGAGATGGTATCTCATTGTGGTTTTAATTTGCGTGTTTCTCTAATGACTAGTGATAGCAAGCATTTCCTCCTGTGTCTCTTGGCCTCTTGAATATCTTCTTTGGTGAAGTGTCTGTTCATTTCCTTTGCCCATTTTTTAATTGGATTATTTGTCTTTTTGTTGTAGAGGCATTGGATTTTCTTGTAGATTTTAGAGATTAGAACTTTGTCTGACTTGTAATGGCCAAAATTTATTCCCATTCTGTAGGTTCTCCTTTTACTCTTTTGATGAAGTCTTTTGATGAGCCTAAGTGTTTAATTTTTAGACAATCCCAGTTATCTAGCTTATCTTCTGGAGTTTGTGTGTTGTTGGTTATGGTTTGTATCCTGTTAATGCCATGTATTAGGGCCTCTAGCATTGATTCTATTTTTTTCTTCTATGAACCTTACAGTTTTTGTCTTTATATTTATGTCTTTGATCCATTTTGAATTAGTTTTTGTATATGGTGTAAGGTAAGAGTCTTGTTTCATTTTTTTGCAGATGGACATCCAGTTTTGTCAGCATCGTTTGTTAAAAAGACTGTCTTTTCCCTATCTGATGGGTTTTGGGCCCTTGTGGAAGATCAGGTGACAGTAGCTGGATGGATTTACATCTAGGTTCTCAATTCTGTTCCATTGGTCAATGTATCTGTCATTGTACCAGTACCAGGTGGTTTTGACTACCCTAGCTGTATAGTAGGTTCTGAGCTCAGGTAGCGGGAGTCATCCTACTTTATTCTTCTTCTTCAGTAGTGCTTTACTTATGCGGGACTTCTTCACTTTTCATATAAAATTAATGATTAATTTTTGCATCTCTTTAAAGAATGTTGTTGGTTTTTGGATGGGGATGCATTGTATTTGTAGATTGCTTTGGGTAGAATTGTCATTTTCACAATGTTGAATCTACCTGTCCATGAGTATGGTATGTTTTTCCATTTATGTAGATCTCTTGGGTTCTTGCTGTAGTGTTTTGTAGTTTTCTTTGTATAGATCTTTTACATTCCTGATTAGATTTATTCCTAAGTATTTTATTTTTTTTAGAGGCTATTATAAATGTAATTGTTTTCCTGATTTCCTTTTCATATTTCTCTTTATTGGTGTATAGGAATCCAACTGATTTTTGTATGTTTACCTTGTATCCTGCTACTCTGATGAATCTGTCCATTAGTTCTCTTGTGGAGTCTTTTGGGTTTTCTGTATATAGTATCCTATCGTCCACAAACAGGGACAGTTTAACTTCTTCATTACCAATTTGGATGCCCTTCATTTCTTTTTCTTGCCTTATTGCTCTAGCTAGAACTTCCAGCACAATGTTAAATAGGAGTGGTGATAAAGGGCAT
>NW_004443980.1:16377418-16449897 GCF_000243295.1 Trichechus manatus latirostris
TTTATTTTGCTGAGTAGGATTGTTAACTTCCTTTGAGGTTACCTTGAAATTTACTCTTATTTTTGTAAGTTTGAACTGATCTATTATTACTTGGTATTGCCTTACCTTCCTCTCTATTATAAGATTCTATACCTTCACCATTTATTCCCTCTTTTATTGTTCTTATTATGTTGTTGTCATTCACAGATTAACCTCTATGGTTCCCTGTTGTTATTCTTTTGGATTTGGATGGTCCTTGAGAGTTCGTTTCTTAGGTTGGTATCTGGCTGATACGATCCTGTGTCCTAGATTCATCTTGTGGTCTGGTGTTGTTTATTCTCAGACTGAAGGACTCCTTCTAATAATTCTTATTGGTTTTGTTTTGTTTTTACATATTACCTTGATTTCTGTTTATCTAGAAATGTCCTAATTTCACCATCATATTTGAATGAGAGTGTTGCAGGATGTATTATTCTTGGCTGGTAATTTTTTTCTTTCAAGATTTTATCTATATCATCCCATTGCCTTCTTGCCTGCATGACTTCTGCCGAATAATCCCTGCCTAGTCTTATTGTTTCTCCTCTGTATGTGACTTTTCATTTTTCTCAAGCTGCTCTCAGGATTCTTTCTTTGTCTTGGGTTATAGTGAGTGTGACTATATGCCTTGGTGATTTTCTTTTGGGGTCTATCCTATATGAGGTTCGCTGAGCTTCTTGAATGGTCAACTTTTCATCTTTCATGATATCGAGGAAGTTTTCTATCAGCAGTTCTTCAATGATCCTCTCTTGTTTACCGTTTTCTCCCCCTGTTCTGGAACTCCGATCACTTGCAAGTTTTTGCTGTTGATCTTATCCCACATAATTCTCAGGGTTTCTTTATTTTTCTTCGTTCGTTTTTCTGATTTTTCCTCAGAGTTGTATCCAAGTGTTTGTCTTCGATTTCGCTGATCCTATCTTCCATCATTTCAAACCTGCTCCTCAGCCCTTCTGTGACACTGTCTATTTCTGAAATCTTGTTGTTTATCTTTTGGATTTCTAAATTGTTGTTTTTATATGATTTCTAGTTGCGAATTTATTTTGGCATTTTATTCCTGTATTGTTTTCCTGAATTCTTCCATTTTTTGTCTGCCTTTTCCATGAATTTGTCTATTTTTTGCTATTTTTGTCTGCTTTTTGCTTCAACTCTTGGTTAGCTCTGAATATTAGAGATTTGAATTCCTTATCAGGTAGTCTAGTGCCTTTTCTTCTACTGGAAGGTCATCTGGTGTTTTATTTTAGACCCCTACTGGCACCATCCTGTCCTATTTCTGTATATGTTTTGATAATGTCTGCTGTCTTTGGACAGTCGTACTTATTTTCCTCATTTATTGATTGTAGATTTGTTTCATCCTGCTTTTTTGTTTTATTTGGTTATGTCTGAACAGGAAGGCTGTGTGCTCTTTGTTGTTTGCTCATCTGTGGGTACAATACTTGTATATCTAATGGGCAGGGTCAGTCACACAGCTATGGTGTAGCAGGGTAATTTCACCTGAAGGGGAGTTGCTGGGATGGGTTGTAGCACGTACTAGTGCCAACAGGGCAGGCCAGGAATCAGTGTAGGGCAGGTTCCAGTAGGCCATGCCTGTGCTGCTTGGGGGTATGATGTTCAGTGCATGGTTCAGGTAGTCAGGAAGGAGGGAGGAGATTGTGACCTGTGGAGCTAAGATGAGTATGGGAAAGAGGAGAGAGGAGAGAGACACAGGAGCCAAAAAACAAACAAACAAACAAACAAACAAACAAAAAAGAGTCCTAAGAGAGCTTGCCATTGGAGTGGGGAGATAAGAAACCAAGAAATGGAGAAAAACAAAAAGGAAAAAAGTGAAAAAAAGACAAAAGGTAAAAGGAAAAATAAATAAATAAAAATTAGAAGAAAACAAGAAAAGAAAAGCCCCTGGTGGTCCCACTGGTGTGGCCGTGAAGACTGAAGAAGTGAAGAAGTGGCTCCCAAGCTGTGAAATACAGCCTGGTTAGAAGGGGTAGAGGTGCCAAACAGCAGCAAGTATTCAGGAGAGAGGAAGAGAAGGTAAGTATAGAGAGACAAGAAACTGAGAAATGAAGAACGACAAAAAATAAAAAAGAGAAAAAAGAAAACAAAACAAACAAAAAAATAACAAGAGAAATGTCCCTGGGGATCCCACCGCTTGCCTGCGCATACTGAGAAAGTAGCCCCCAAGCTTCGCAGTACAGTCGGGCTAGAAGGGGCTCACAAGCTGAGGAAAGAAAAAGAAAACAAACAAACAAACCAAAACAGAACAAATCATAGCAAACAAACAAACAAAAAAAACCCCAGGGATCCCACCGGGAAGCAGTTCCACAGTCGAGTGGCATTTAGCAGCCTTTCAGGAAGAAGCAAAGATGGCACATGGAGCCAGGTATTTGACAGAAAGGAGGGGGAGGTGGTGAGAGGTATGGAAGAAACCAAAAGAAGTGGAAAAAAGCAACACCAGCAACAAACAAATGGCACTCAGGAAGCCAGCCAGTGTGGGCGGGTGGAATCCAAGTGGCACAGGATGGAAGCCGGTGCCTCCTGGCCAAGAGACTGTGGCTGCAGGAAACAGAGGAGGCCGAGTAGGGTTGAAGAAGGGTTGGGGGTGGGAAAGCATATATTGCTGGTTACTGGTTGTTATGAGTCCGAGATGTCAAATCTGTGCTGCATTAGCTGATAGGGGACCTCTGCATGTATCTCTCCTCTCTCTCTGTTCTCTGTCAGTTTCTTATTCCATTCGGTGTTTGACTGAGTACTTTATCTCTTCATTTGGTGCTTAGGGTTTCAGAATTGATGTTTGTCTGTGACTTAGTTTTTTGGGTCTTTGCTGTGGAGGGATGGCATGGTGCTTATGTCTATAGTGCCATATTTTATAATTGTGTTCTTAATCCTCCCACTTAAAGTTCTTCAAAGTCAGAAAATGTCTTCTATTGCTTTTAAATCTTTCCAAGACTCTTTAGTACATAGAATAGAAATTCACTAAATGTTGTTCAATGAGATGAGAATCTCTCATGTTTTTAAATATTTCTGGAAAATGAAATTCCTCTGCTTTTTGGTATTAACTATCGGAAATTTTCTAAGTACCTCATGCTATTTCCTCTCTTCACTGAATCTTTTAACCGGTCGGTTGACATCTTCTGTGTGCTAGCCCTTCATACACTTGAAAGTTTATCGTATGTCTTTCTTCAGCTGCCCCTCGAGACAAAATAATGGGATTCTAATGATCGTTATAGATTTTTTTAATGGATTTTTCCCATTTAATTATGTTCAAAAGATTTTGCATCAGAGGAAACATGAACAACTGAATTAAAACTAAGTTACTATTCTAGTCATCTTGTATATTTTTGCTTAGATAAAAGTCATAGCATAACTTATGTTCTGCAAAATAGTTGTAATGTTTACTTTTGAGGATAGTGACTTGGTTGCAAAAATTAATGACCTCAAATTTCCTAACAATTACATTTTGAGATGTTCTATTTTCTCTGTAGAAACTTAAGTTTTAGTTTTCTTCTATTTTTTTAAATAAATGGGGAGAAAATAAATTAGAATTTTTCCAGACTACTTATAGCCAGAAATGCTGATCTTTTTTTTTTGTTTGTTGTTGTTAAATTTAAGTGTTTTTCCCTAAAAAGATAGAATTTCTGTTTACAAAGCTAAGTTTTCTCCCTGCAGTAGAGAGAAGTGTTAGTGCTTATAATGGACATATTTCAGTATTTTCCTTGAGCATACCTACCTCCTAATCTCGGTTTTAAAGTGTTCCTTTAAGTGTCACATTGCAAAATTAATCTTTCCATTGGCTTCACTCCACACGGTTTAATACTGTTTGACTCCACATAAAGCACCATGACATGAGCTTTAAATAAAAGCCGGATAGGGCTAAGTTGTGTGCATATTGTGTTAAGGATTAAGAAACTAAATTCGACAGGTAATGGATTTGGATTTAACTGCTCTATGATGCTACACCATGAGGTGTCATGTCAATCATCTGTTCTGAAAATATAAGCTATGAAAGGAAAGTGAGATATATTTCAGATGTCTAATCACACAAGCAAAAGGTTAGTTCCTCAAGGAAGGGTAATGTGCAGACTGCTACTCTTCATCTTTCTCTAGAAGACTCTGGGAGTTAAGGCCATCACACAAATAGGTTTATTTGCTTGAGGATTAGCTAGGTTTCCTAGGATACATGATAAAGAAACCTCTGCAACAAATGGCCAGCTCCTCATGTTGAATAAAGGGAAAATAAAACTTTAAAGCAGCGAGGGATGAATGCGAGACATTTAGAGAGTGTTTCCTATATATTTAATAGGAAAAAAAGAAAAAAAAGCATGTAAGGTATACAAGTGAAATAGATTTTGAAATATTTCTTGCTCAGATAAGTTATGAATTACATTAAACACTTCCTCTCATCCTTCAGGACCAGGAAGCTTTGAACTCATTTTTGTATTCAATCACAATAACTGTTGTTTTTGTTATTAGTTGTTGTCAAGTTGATTCCAACTCAGGGCGACCCCATGTGTGCAGAGTAGAACTGCTCCATAGGGTTTCTAGGCTGTCGTCTTTTGGAAGCAAATCATCAGGCCTGTCTTCTGAGATGCCTCTAGGTAGCTTTGAACCACCAACCTTTTGGCTAGTAGTCAAGCGCTTAACTGTTTGCACCATCCAGGGACTCCACAATAACTATATTAGCCTAATTTTTTGATAAATGTATTCTGTCTCTGTGCTGTTATTTAGTATTTTTTCTTCTTCTATTTAAATTAATTCTTTCATTGTGATTCTTTTTTTGAAGAAGGTGAGATATAATTAATAAATGACAAATAATATTTTCCCTACAAATAAAGATTATCTATTCTAATCTGAAGGAAGACAAAGAGAGTGCTTGGAACTGAATTGCTAAAGTGTATGATTACACATTTAGTCCAGAGACTCAACTTGATGCGCAGTGCTTTTACTGTGCAATTCCCATTAACACTGATTGTCCAATTTGGTGCTTCATTAATGAGCCATAGAGCACTTGTAAATTTCTGACTTACAGAATCAACCACATTTAAAGTTTTATTCTCCTGAAAATGTCTTCACCTGCCAAGTTGATGATAAATACTTTGCATGCTTTCATCCACTTAACCCTTCTTCCATATCAGTTTTGGTGATTGTCAGTTGGCATTCTCTACTTAAATGTGGAGTGCTGGTGGTGCAGTGGTTAAGAGCTCGACTGTTAAGCAAAAGGTTGGCAGTTCAAATCCACCAGCTGCTCATTGGAAACCGTATAGGGCAGTTCTACCCTGTCCTATGAGTGTAATCGACTTGACAGCAACAGGTTTTACCTAAATGTATCTAACAATTGTAATAGCAAACATTTGTATGGTGCTTACTGTACTATATGTGCTAGGTTTAGATGCTGGCTACCTTTTATTGACTATTTATGATGTTTGGTCCCTGGGTTGTGCAAACAGTTAAGTGATTGGTTTGGTTCAAGTCCACTTAGAGGCACCTTGGAAGAAAGGCCTGGCGATCTGCTTCTGAAATCAGCCATTGAAAACTCTACAGAGCACACTTGTACCTTGATGCAGATGGTGTCATTATGAGTCGGCATTGACTGAACGGCAACTGCTTGGGTCTGGTTTTATGGTGTTTCATATGCTGTTGTGAGTAGTCTACCTGTATTAACTGGTCTAGTCCACATAGCTCTGTGATATTGTGACCTTACTATTCCTATCTTATTGATGGAAAACTAAGAGAGTTTAAGTAACTCGTCTAGGGTTACAGATCCGGTAGGCATAAGAGCCGGAATTTTAACTGGGGCAGTCTAACTCTAGAGTGTGATCTCTAGAGATCTATCTCAGGGACCAAGTATATATTCATTCTTAGGAAGTAAGCAAAGCCTGTAGAAAGGAACTGATGGGCTTGCTTAAAATATCCAAAGCAGTTGCTCAACAGTCAACCTTTACGCAAAAGGTTTTGCTCTCTGCTTTTTTTGGTAGGACTCTCAGTGGCTATACCCACAATTATCCCATTAGCACCAAGGCAACCTTCTCTGTACCATGTCCTATATTAAGAAAACCAACAATTTTCAGATAAGCACTGACAGAATTTAGGGAAAAAATAATAATTGAAATTCTTGTCATTGAAAATCATAGTATTGTCATTTGGGTCAACACATTTTGAAAGCAATTCATAAGGGATGAATATGCAAATATCACTAGCAGTTGTGATCAATAGAGTAAACAAGATGTATAAAAATATTGGTAATACATTTGAGAACTTGACTTTGATAAGTAAAAAAGATGTAGGACTATTTCCTGCCTGAAGTCAGAAGAAAAAGTAATTGTATCTGGAATGTGCTTTTGCCCAATTCTGCCTGTCAAAATCATACTCGTTTTTCAAAGCCCATGTCTTCAGACATCTTTTCCTGATTCTCAGAGTCCTCTCACAGCACTTTGCACCCCCTGTATAGTTCCTTCAAAACAGTGCCTTATATATTACCTTTTTGTATACTACTTTACATGCTAAATGTAAATTCTCTGAGAGCAGGGACTATAGCTTCTCCACCTTTGTTCATCTGTATAGGCAATGAACAAATATGTACTGATTGACTGACTGACGGCCTCAAGTCAATGGCTTTTTACCTTTGAATCTGGTTATTAATATATTGGGGAACCAATCTGTATATCAAATTCATTCCATGAGTTTGTGATGAGTAGCTAGATCTTAAGATTATCAGAGAAAAGTAAAAGGAGAAAGCAATCACATATGGACAATGTATTAAAGAGAGCTGTCTCACTTCACAAGCCAAGTTTAATGAGCAAGTTCTCAACAGAGCATCAGAAATCATCCATTGCAAAATGTAGAATAGGAACATCCTATTTAACATGATGAGTTAAAGATTCTGTCATCTATGTAACCAGAAAGCAACTAACCTAAAATATAATCAGTTCCACATCATCTACAAACTTGGAATTATAATATATTAAGAGAAATGAAGCAAAGTGACTTGATGACAAATGCAAACAAAAGTTCTTAATGTTCTATATTATAATGAAAACAGGAGGATGAGATATATCACAAATAACACTTATTTTATTCAACAGTGAGGGTGACAGTATATGGTAGATAGAAACAATTAAGTAGGTAGAAGGACAAATTCTTTCCTTTTGATTCCTGGTTTAACAAAAATATCTTCAGATTACCAGTTTGGCTTTCCATGTTCTTTGACACTGTACTTGTGGGTATCTGGATTTTAGATTTACATTGTTTCAATTTCTCTTTAGATTTATATCCCATTGATCAATACTCTTTTGTTTTATATCCTGATTTATCAATAATTCTTTTGTAGGGATGGCTAATGTGGATCAGTTCAGAAAATCTGTTTATTCCAAAGTGAACAGAGAAGTATTGAGTCTCTGAATCTACAAAGCCAAGAATTAGAGCCTTGACAGAAAGGTTTTCACCCATCCTTATGTTATGTCTGGGGCCTAGAATGAAATAATCAGCTAGCCTGATTGTTCTGGTTAAATTGTGTCCCTACAAAATATGTGTTGAAGTCCTAACCCCTTGTACCTGTAAATGTCACCCTGTTAGGAAACAGGGATTTTCCTTTTGTTATGTTAATGAGGTTATATCAGTGTAGGGTGGATCCCAAACCCAACTACTTTGAGTTTTAAAAAGAGTAGTACAGACACAGAGGCACATACGGGGGAAGAGAAAGAAAGACAGTGCAGACAGATGCATCTACAAACCCAGAAACACCAAGGACTGGGAGATCCTAGAAGGTGAAATATAGAAAGAAGATCCTCCTACTAGCGCCATGACCTGAATTTGTGCTTCTAGCCTCCTGAACTGTGAGAAAATAAATTTCTATTCTTTAAAGCCACCTGCTTGTGGTATTTCTATTATGGCAGCACTAGGTAGCTAAGACACTGATAAACCTCTTTACTCTCCCGGTGTCATGTATATCCCTTTTTTTTTAACATCTCATTCTCTTAACTCACTAATATTACCTTTTGAGGCTCACACAGACACTTGAGATTAAGAACCCTATACTAAATAAGTAAAGTCAACCTAAGGCTGCTTCCCACTGGGGTAGATTATATACTTTTTTCCCCATTATTTCCTTCCCACAGCACTGACATCAATCTTGGTCATGTGACTTTGTTTGGCCAATAAAAGCTTTAAGAGCCATTGGTTTGTTCCGTTACTGTCCTTTTGTCTCTGCCATAAGAATGGGATGTGTTAGGTGCTGGATCCCAGAGCAGAGCCACAATGGACTTGAGGCTGTAATGGGAGAGATCGTTGTAGACCACTAAAATTTGGGAGTTGTTTGTTACCATAGCTTTCAAGCTGACTAATACTAGCACCCCTCCTATAAAATTAATTTTGATATTATTACAATCTCTTGCAATTTTTGAAAATTATTTACATCTTCAGTATTTGCTCTTCTTAAGTTTCATATTGAGTCATCTGCAAGAAATAGTTCTCAGAGAAGGAAGGAGGTCTTTGGAGATTACATTCTTTAGGCTTTATGAATATACATAGCTTTACTTGGGTTGAGATCTTCATAATTTAAAAATTGCAGCTACCAATCCAGAAGGGAGAAAAGACTTAGAAAGTGATATCTACTTTGGTGGATGATTGGGGTGAGACTACATCAATCTTATTTGAGAAGCTTTAGTGCTTTGCTATAGCTTAGAAGAGAAGTGAAGCTCTGGAGCAGAGATTGGTCATTGTTGTAAAGAGCCATAATGGCGGCTTTCCTTCCTGGAGAAGCTCTGTGTTAAATTATGCAGACAATTAAGGACATGCATTTCAGGAAGAATGAATGAATCCCTGACCTGGCACCTTTATTCCTAGAGCTGTGAGCACTACTTAGAGGAGCAGTAAGCTCTGATAGATTCAGGCAGAGACTTTTAGAACCCTTTAGAATTCTTTTGCTTCTATTCAATGTATGCAGAGAGATCAGGAATTCACTAAATGGCCAGGTAAAGACATACGCTAGCACACAGTGGACAACATAAGAAGAAGCCAAGGAGAGTCCTTTGTCCATCCAGTGAAGAATGGTGAGATTAGACATGCTGTGAGAATATCTTTGCCTAAGTGGTACAAAAACAGCAAGATGTACTGCAAAATATCCCAGGACACTTCCACAGAATAAGCCCCAATTCCAGAAGCATTCCTGATCCGGGCACTTTGACCATCAGAGGAAGATACGGCTAACGGAACCCTTTTGGGGTTTTGGTTCCTATACTTTATCTGTAACAGAACAATGCTCACTAAATTATCCTTTCGTTTTTAATACTCCTTGGTTTCGCTATATTGTGCCTAATACAGATCCAAGTTTGAAAGTAGATTCCAAATTAAGAAATTTTTTAATGAAGAGATGATTCCAGAGTTTATAGCTGTAAATCAGGGCTAAGGGAAATGTGGAATTCTTTGATGGTATAATTGATATTACTGAGACTTTCCCTACAATGATACTCCAGTGTCTCTGGGAAAAATACAGAATTAACAGAAGACCTGGAGTTTAGGTCACATGAGTAAGTTTATTAAAAAATATTATATTCCCAACATTAATATCTGACACTTGACCTTGGCTGTGATAGAAATTTTCTTCCATCTTTAGCTAAGAGATAGATTCAAAGTGATATATATATATATGCTATTTTCATACACACAGAAACTCCCATCCTATGCCAACCCTCTTACCACAATGCTTGTATGGTGCACCATTTCTGGGATAGGGTATAAAACACAAAACATACACACAGATATTCTCATGGGTTTCCTCTATACTTTTTATGCATATTCAGCCAGACCATAACAGTAATTCTCATTGGGCAGAGTAGTTGCCAGATACCGCCATTATGTTTGGGCTGATCGTTAGGGTTCTCTGAAGAGGCTCTTAAATATTCATTTGCCTTCTCCTCAATTACAGCTAATTTGATGCATCCTTCATTTCTGCCTGTCCAGAAATCTCTCTTGTCAGATCTCCTCACAAGAACAACAGAGGTTTTCTCCAAAGGCGAGAGCATGTGTTCAATGCACACTTACGTACTTGGCCAAAGTTTCTCTCATATAACATGGAACATGTATGTCTCCTGAGCTTATATGTATATATATATATATATATATATATATATAGCCTTTCTTTGTGAACCCTCTTAATTACTACCATTGACAGTATTTCTTGATTTTAATATTAAAATAGTATTCCATTAAAATTCTAGGTTGCAGTCCATAACAGCTGAGCAGCCAGTGCTTGATAAATGACTTTTGCAATGGTAGAACCAGTATGAACAGCCCCTGGGGCTATCATAAGAGACGGAGAGAGTCATGGAAGATCATTTGGAGACACTCAACAAAGAGTCACAGTTCTTCTCAGTGAGGGAGAGGTGAGTTCCAGAAGTGGGAATCTCTAAAGGTCATCCTCCTATTTCTATCTTGCAGCAGATACAGTAAAAGGCATAGTATTGGAGCTATTAAAATTTAGATTGGTTATGTGATTTGCACAAACACACTGCTTTTTGATTTGAAAATCCTTTGGGAATAAGTCTGATGCCAGGGAGGATGTGAAGCTTAGAAACAGAAATGTACGTTTCCTCCCTAGGGTTGGAAGGAGTGGAATAGAGAATTTTTAAAAGTGCCTTTTTGCATTTACATCCATAGGAGGTGGGAGGGAAAAAAAAAATCCAGCACTCCAATTTTCTTGTCTGGTTCATTAATCATATTAGCTATGTTTAGGGAACACACAAAACAGAAACGAAACGCAATTCCAGCTGGCACAGTGCAGCATTTAGGGTTTCTAGAATACAGTATAAGACTAAAAAAAAAACAAATACTCTGCAAAAACTTTCCAAGAAACAACAAACCTTGAAAATTATACAAAATTCAGTCTTTTAAGCGTCTGAGTTTATTTTCAAGAACACGAACTTGCAAAAACCTGTGGGAGTAGAACAAGAATTGAAATTTTTAATAAACATATTACATATACAACGAATATTATGGAATTATTCAGATTAGAGGTAGTGAGGGGGAGAGGGAGAGTTTTTGCTTAGAGGTCATTGAGCTTAAGTTAATGGTGGTAACATGATTCAGTGGCACAACTTGAAGAATTTAATCGATGTTACTGAATCGTAGAAGTGGAAATTGTTGTGTTGGCATATGTTTTGTTAAGCAAACAAACAACATGTTTAGCAAACAACATTCAGAAAGTTAAAGTTAGTTACTTGAAAGAAAATATGTATTGAATCAATGACAAGAGTATGATAGTCTTGTCATCTGATTCATGACTTTGGTTATCAGCTTTATGTGGCTCACTATCAAAGCTGTATCTCTCGTCTGGTCTTTCATTCAAGACTCAGGTTCCTGTTTTCCACTACTATTGCCTAGTTTCACTACTATTTCTCTCTCTCATCTCAAAACATAACTCATTATTGTTTTGCCACCCCAAATGTGCACCCTTCCCTAATTTTCTATTTCTGGAAATGACCAAGTCTTTGTCTGCATTCCCCAGGCTTGGAAACTTGAGGTTATTTTTGACTGATGACTTCTCTTCAGCTCCATCTTCCAAACCAGTCACCCGGGCGAATTACACAATAAGCAAGGTAAGCACTGCTTTACTTGTGCGTACTTAGTAATCTGTAGAGAACAGGTCTGTGTGAACAGTAAACTGTATGTAAACTACAGTGAACAGTTTCAATTTGAACATCAAGTTTTATCAAGCCTTTTCAAAGACACTTGTGTAGGATATAAGATCACTACAGAATATGGCCTCTGTCTTCAAGGAAGTAATTCTAACCAAAAACCAAACCAAATCTGTTGCCGTTGAGTAGATTCTAACTCATAGTGACCTTATAGAACAGAGTAGAACTGCCCCATAGAGTTTCCAAGGAGCACCTGGTGGATTCAAACTGCTGACTTTTGGTTAGCAGCCGTAGTTCTTAACCACTACGGCACCAGAGTTTCCGAGTAAAGTCTAGTACCTATTAAAAAAAAAAAAAATTGCTGTTGAGTCGATTCCAACTCATAGCGACCCTATAGGACAGAGCAGAACTGCCCTATAGGGTTTCCAAGGAGTGCCTGATGAATTCAAACTGCCAACCTGTTGATTAGCAGCCCAATGCTAATCAAAGTAGCTCACTTTGCCATACATGAACGAAAACTATACAAAGAAGCCAAAGAAGTATAAAAGTCAGAAGAATGATTCAGATGATAATTATCCACACAATATAATTTGAGGGAGGAGTAGAATGAAGCCTTCACGCCCTGTTAATATTTTTTCTATCTGAGGCAGACCCTCTTTTTATTATTTATTTATACATTTCTTTATTGTTTTATATTATTATCTATTTCATATATGAATGATTTGAATTCCCAATGAAATGTAGTATGTTTGACATCATGAATACTAAATAATACTAAATATTCAATAAATAAATTATGAATTGTATTAAAGGGCAAAAAATATGACCCAAAAAAAGATAATATCAATACCTAAAAAAGATACAACATAATATTAATTCATGAAAATTGACATCATGAGTCTTCAGCACAGGCTGAAAAACAAGTCTAGACTATAATGGATGAATTATAAATAACACTATAAACAAAGCCAGTGGAGCATGTATTATGCTTTTTAAGATTATGTTTACACTTTTCTCTGATAGTATATTGAAGAGGTTTGAAAATGTATCCCTGGATGTCTGGGGAAGATTTTGGGAAGATGATGCAATATGGTGACACTTTTAAGGGTGCTGACACATGTATGCTCCTGCTACATTCCCCACCCCTGGAGGTTTATTGGCAGGTATTTGGGCCACTTTATTATGTTCTGGTATTGTTATGGATATTGGTGAAACTGTCTAAAAAACAAGGAAGTTGGTCTGCGCCTCATTTGAGCACTGACAGCCATTTGTATGAGGGGATGCTTCCTGGAGGAGTGTTTGTGTGAAACTTTTGTGTCTTTTGGCTCCTATACAGTGAGATAAGGCTTGCAAGTTATGTTTACTATTTCATTTGTGTTATTGGGAAGGTACGATTACTGCTATTTGGAAATATTCAAGTAAATGAATTATTTTTGGGGTGAAAACAGCTTGCAATGCAAATCCTGAGCCATGGTACTGATACGTATTGCATGTGATGTGCTTTATGGAACATGGGACTGATATGGCCTGCTTGCATTAGTCACCTCTTTGATGATATCTTTTATAAAGTGCTCACCTCCCTGATGGTGAGCATCTCCCTGTCAAGACAACCAGAAGGCAATACAGAGAATGTAGGACTCAGAAGAAAGAAACTCAAACAATTACATACACAAAGTATAAAGTGCCTTTATGTGCCATCCCATGTTTTCTAAAGTTTCACTCTAATCAAACTGATAAAAATTATGTGCAGCAAGTGCAATATTTATTTAGTATTTCATGTGTATTTTTGGAAAGTTGAGTAAGATATTTTGTGGCTCAAGAGTAACCAGGAAGTGTGATGCACCTTTTGAGCCATGGGACCAATATGAACCTCATTTGTGATGTACTTCATGAAACATGAAACTAATATGGCCTACTTGCATTAAGCACCCCATTTTTTCAAATAATAAAAAACTACCAACAAACAATGATTCAGCATCTATTCCATTAGTGAAAATACATGGCATCACTAAAACATTCAACAACAACAAAATTAATCCATTATTAAGAGTACAGACTTTGGAGTTAAAAGTATCAAGGTCCTGGACGTGAGGCCAAGGTGGCAGAGTAGTCAGATGGTTCCTGTGGTCCCTCTTACAACAAAGATACAAAGAAACAAGTGAATCAATTATATATGACAATCTAGGGGCCCTGAACATCAAAAGCAAAGTTGAGGAATCAGACTCAGCAGCAGGAGGAGGGAGACACGGTTCAGAAGTAGCTAGGAGTTGCCAGGCATGACCCAGAAGGAACCAGCACTCTAATAAAAATTAGAGCAGAATTAAATGAAATAGAAAATAGAAAAACAATTGAAAGAGTTAACAAGACCAAAAGCTGGTTCTTTGAAAACATCAACAAAATCAATAAACCATTGGCCAAACTAACAAAAGAAAAACAGGAGAGGAAGCAAATAACCCGAATAAGAAATGAGATGGGCGATACCACAACAGACCCAATTGAAATTAAATGAAAAATTGTACTCTAACAAATTTGAAAACCTAGAGGAAATGGACAAATTTCTGGAAACTTACTACCTACTTAAACTAACACAAAGATAGGTAGAACAACTAAATAAACCCATAACAAAAGAAGAGATTGAAAAGGTAATTAAAAAACTCCCAACAAAAAAAAGCCCTGGCCCTGAAGGTTTCACTGCAGAATTTTACCAAACTTTCAGAGAAGAGTTAACACCACTAGTACTAAAGGTATTTCAGAGCATAGAAAAGGATAGAATACTCCCAAACTCATTCTATGAAGCTGGCATAACTCTGATACCAAAACTAGGTAAAGACACTACAAAAAAAGAAAATTACAGACCAATATCCCTCATGAACATACATGCAAAAATCCTCAACAAAATTCTAGCCAATAGAATTCAACAACATATCAAAAAAATAATTCATCATGACCAAGTGGGATTCATACCAGGTATGCAGGGGTAGTTCAACATTAGAAAAACAATCAATGTAATCCATCATATAAATAAAACTAAAGACAAGAACCACATGATCTTATGCATTGATGCATAAAAGACATTTGATAAAGTCCAATACCAATTGATTATAAAAACTCTTAGCAAAATAGGAATAGAAGGGAAATTCCTCCACATAAAAAAAGGTCATTTATACAAAGCCAACAGCCAGCATCAGCCTAAATGGAGAGACTTTGAAAGCATTCCCCTTGAGAACGGGATTCAGACAAGGATGCCCTTTATTTCCACTCTTATTCAACACTGTGCTAGAGGTCCTAGCCAGAGCAATTAGGCTAGAAAAAGAAATAAAGGGCATTCAGATTGGTAAGGAAGAAGTAAATGTATCTCTATTTGCAGATGATATGATCTTACACACAGAAAACCCCAAGGAATCCACAAGAAAATTACCAGAACTAATAGAAGATTTCAGCAAACTTTCAGGATACAAGGTAAACATACAAAAATCAGTTGGAATCCTCTACACCAACAAAGAAAACCTCGAAGAGGAAATCACCAAATCAATACCATTTACAGAAGATAAAATACTTAGGAATAAATCTAACTAGAGACATAAAAGACCTATACAAAGAAAATTACAAGACACTACTATAAGAAACCGAGAGAGACCTACATAAGTGGAAAAACATGCCTTGCTCCTGAATAGGAAGACTCAACACTGTGAAAATGTCAATTGTACCCAAAGTGATCTACAGATACAATACAATCTGGATCCAGATTCCAATGGCATTTTTTAATGAAATGGAGAAACAAATCACGAACTTCATATGGAAAGAGAAGAGGCCCTGAATAAGTAAAGCATTACTCAAAAGTGGGAGACCTCACTCTGCCTGATTTTAGAAACTACTATACCGCCACAGTAGTCAAAACAGCCTGGTACTGGTACCACAACAGATACATAGACCAATGGAACAGAATTGAGAATCCAGACATAAATTCATCCACCTATGAGCAGCTGATATTTGACAAAGGCCCAAAGTCCGTTAACTGGGGAAAAGACAGTCTCTTTAACAAATGGTGCTGGCATAACTGGATATCCATTTGCAAAAAACTGAAACAAGACCCATACTCACACCATGCACAAAAACTAACTCAAAATAGATCAAAAACCTAAATATAAAATCTAAAATGATAAAGAACATGGAAGAAAAAAAGGGACAAGCTAGGAGCACTAACACATGGCATAAACAGAATACAAACCATAAGTAACAATGCACAAGCACCAGAAGAAAGACTAGATAACTGGGAACTCCTAAAAATCAAACACTTATGCTCATCAAAAGACTTCACCAAAAGAGTCAAAAGACAGCCTACAGACTGGGAAAAAATTTTTGGCTTCAAAAAATCCTATCAGCATTTAATCTCTAAAATCTACAAGATACTGCAAAACCTCAACAACAAAAAGACAAATAATCCAATTAAAAAATGGGCGAAGGATATGAACAGGCACTTCACCAAAGAAGACATTCAGGTGACTAATAGATGCTTGAGGAAATGTTCATGATCATCAGCCATTAGAGAAACGCAAATCAAAACTACAATGAGATACCATCTCACCCCAACAAGGCTAGCATTAATCCAAAGCACACAAAATAATAAATGTTGGAGAGGTTGTGGAGAGACTGGAACACTTATACACTGTTGGGGGAATGTAAAATGGTACAACCACTATGGAAATCTGTTTGGTGCTTCCTTAAAAAGCTAGAAATAGAAGTATCATATGATCCAGCAATCCTGCTCCTTGGAATATATCCTGGAGAAATAACAGCCGTCACACAAATAGATACATGCACACCCATGTTCATTGCAGCACTGTTCACAATAAGAAAAAGATGGAAACAATCTAGGTGCCCATCAACAGATGAATCGATAAACAAATTATGGTATATTCACACAATGGAATACTACACAATGATAAAGAACAACGATGAATCTGCAAAACATCTCATAACATGGATGAATCTAGAAGCCATTATGCTGACTGAAATTAGTCAGTCAAAAAAGGACAAATGTTGTATGAAGCCACTATTATAAGACCTCAAGAAAAGGTTTAAACACAGAAGAAAATATTCTTTGGTGGTTATGAGGGTGGGTAGGGAGGGTGAGGGGTATTCACTAGGTAGCAGACAAAAATTATCTTAGGTGAAAGGAAGGACAACACGCAATACAGGGGAAGTCAGCATAACTGGACTAAACCAAAAGCTAAGAAGTTTCCTGAATGCAACCGAACACTTCAAAGGACAGAGTAGCAGGGGCGGGGGTCTGGGGACCCTGGTTTTAGGGGACATCTAGGTCAATTGGCATAACAAAGTTTATTAAGAAAATGTTCTACATCCCACTTTTGTGAGTGACTTCTGGGATCTTAAAAGCTAGTGAGCAGCCATCTAAGATGCATCAGTTGGTCCCAACCCACCTGGAGCAAAGGAAAATGAAGAACACCAAAGACACAGGGAAAATATTAGCCCAAGAGACAGAAAGGGCCACATAAACCAGAAACTCCATCGCCCTGGAACCAGAAGAACTAGATGGTGCCTGGCTACCACCAATGACTGCCCAGACAGGGAAAACAACAGAGAGTCCCTGATGGAGCAGGAGAAAAATGGGGAGCAGAACTCAAATTATAGTAAAAAGACCAGACTTTATGGTCTGACCGAGACTGGAGGGACCCCAGAAGACATGGCCCCTTGACTCTCTGTTATCCCAAAACTAAAACCATTTCTGAAGCCAACTCTTTGGACAAAGATTAGACTGGTCTGTAAGACATAAAATTATACTGGAGAGGAGTGTGCTTCTTAGCTCAAGTAGATACATGAGACTAAACGGGTGGCTGCTGTCCAGAGGTGAGATGAGAAGGCGGAAAGAAACAGGAGCTGGTTGAATGGACACGGGAAATCCGGAGTGGAAAGGAGGAGTGTGTTGTCATATTGTAGGAAAAACAACTAGGGTCACATAACAATGTGTGTATAAATTTTTGTATGAGAAACTGACTTGAACTATAAACTTTCACTTAAAGCACAATTAAAAAAAAAATTATCTAGGTCCAATGTTTACCTTGTAATAGCTGTGTGACCTTGGGCAAGTAATTAGTTTATCTAAACCTTACTTCCTCATCTGTAAAAATGAGGTAGTAATAGTATATATTTATAGTGTATATTTACTAGTGTGATATACATAATGAGTAATTTAGTATAATTTATTATTATTGTTCTATCTTAGATTATCTTTAAGGATGTTTACAAATAAAAAGGTAAAGTGGTTATTAAGAGAAGAATGATTGGAAACAGTTAAGTCATTATATTTGCTGGTATAATTTCATCCATGACTGTTGTTGTTGGTTGACATTTAGTCAATTTCCAACTCATGGCAACCCCATGTGTGCTGAGTAGAATTGTTCCCTAGGGTTTTCAAGGCTGTGACCTTCTGGGAGCAAATCGCCAGGCTTGTCTTCCAAGGGGCCTCTGGGTGGGTTCATACCGCCAACCTTTCAGTAGTAATTGAGTGCTTAGCCATTTTTGCCACCCAGGGACCCTTCCATGGCTATTATAGAGAATGATTAAGAGGAAAATTAGGAAATCCAAGTAGAAAGAACATAGTCTTGATTTTTAATGATTTTTTAAGTTATTAAAGCACATTAATGGAGCATTAAAGACCGACGAATTGACGCATTTGAAGTATGATGTTGGCGAAGAATGTCGAATATTCTATATGCTGCCAAAAGAACAAACAAATCTGTCTTGGAAGAAGAATAGCCAGAATGCTTCTTAGAAGTAAGGATGGTGAGACCTCAGCTCAAGTACTTTGGACATGTTATCAGGAGGGACCAATCCCTGGAGAAGGCCATCATGCTTGGTAAAGTAGAGGGTCATTGGAAAAGGAGACCCTCAATGAGATAGACTCACAAACTGGCTGCAACAATGGGTGCAAACATACCTACTATTGTGAGCATGGCACAGGACTGAGCAAAGTTTCGTTCTATTACACACAGGGTCACTATGCATTGCAACTGACTCGATGGCACTTAACAGCAGCAACAACCTAGGAGGATGATTGCTTTAGTGGGTAAAGCTTACTTTTTCATGTATTTCATTCATGTATATTCATACATATTCATTGATTAAAAAATTTGTGTAAGGCATTATGAACAGTGCCTGCCTTCAGATAGCTTGTAACTGAGCAAATAATTGTTAGATAGCAATTTTGGTTATTGTTTGAAGCAGAAATGATAGGTGCTATAAGAATAAATATCAGGAGGACCTCATAGTCTGAGGGGGATCAGGGAAGGCTTCCCAGAGGAAGTAAAATTTAAGTTGAAAGGAATGTAAAGTGTGTATTAGGAGACAGAAAAGGATTATTTAGGAAGCACACACAGCTCACGCAATGGCCATGGATGAGAGAAGATTCAGAATTTTGAGGGACTGACAACTGCATGACTGGAGGAAGTAGCAGAGAGCTCGATAGGAGACAGGTGGGAGATTGAGGCAGGGGCTGAATCACCAAGGCCTTGTAGACCAAGTTAAGGATTTTGGACTTTGTTCTAATAGCAATTAGAAGGCATTGAAGAGGAAGACTAGACTCTTATCTTGGTTCAATGTTTACTAAATGAATAAATGAATTGTTGTGTGACTTTGGGTAAGTGATCCTTAAAATGGAGGTAATGATAAAGAATTATGGAGCTCTTCCAGGGGGGAAAGGGAAAATTAGTGACAGTATTTGAAAACAAAATATGTTGAGAGAGAGAGAGACAGAGAGAGTGTGCAAAGCACCTGAGGCCCATAGCCTCAAAGTATTTAAACTCCTTACTCTACTGGGTAGAAGCCATGGTTTGTATAACACTCCCTGTTTCATACTATTAAGTATCTGCTCTGGCTGAGCAGCCTCTCTAGTTTTATTTATTTTTTCCTAAGTATACATTTTTATTAAAGTATAAAACATATATAGAAAAGTACAGATCATAAATGAATGTTATAAAGTAAACTCAATGAATGTTTCAAAGTAAACAAACCTGTGTAACTACCACCTCAGTAAATAAATAGACCATTACCAGCATCGTAGAAGTCAGCATTCACCACTCCCCAGCTATTAATGCTGTTAACGGCAATCACTAGACTTTTACCACTATAGATTAGTGCATGTTGTTTTTTGAACTTTATAAAAATTAAATTAAACAGCATGTACTCTTTTATTGTCTCTTTTCTTAAAAGCAGTAGCCTTATTCTGGTGGCACAATATGTAAGTGTTCAGCTTCGAACCAAAGGGTTGGTTGTTGAAACCCACCCAGTGTCTCCGTGTAACAAAGACCTGGCAATCTGCTTCTATAAAGATTACAGCCAAGAAAATCCTATGGGGCATTTCTACTCTGTCACATGGGGTCTCTATGAATCATAACTGACTAGGCAGCTCCCAGCAACAACAACAACATTATGTGTAGCGGTAATTCATTCTCTATGCTGTGTGGTAATTCATTATATGAATGTACTACAATTTATTTATTTTACTGTAGATGAATATTTGAGTTGTTTCCAGTCTGTAGCTTTGTTACAAAATAATGTTACTCTGAATATTCTTTTTTGTTTGTTTTTGATTAATATTTTTTATTGTACTTTAGATGGAGGTTTACAGAACAAATAGTTTCTCATTAAACAGTTAGTACACATATTATTATATGACATTGGTTAACAGCCCCACAACATGTCAAAACTCTCCCTTGTGACCTTGAGTTCCCTATTACCAGCTTTCCTGTCTCCTTCTGCCTTCTAGTCCTTATCCCTGGGCTGTTGTGCCCGTTAGTCTCATTTTGTTTTATGGGCCTGTCTAATCTTTGGCTGAAGGGTGAACCTTGGGAACTCTGAACATTTTTGTATGCGTCTTTCGGTGTGGACATAAGCACTCATTTCTCTTGCGTTTATACCAAGCAGTACAAAAGCTGAATTAAAGATTATTAGTTATTCAGGATTTAGGCAATCCTGTCCAACATTTTGCAGAGAACTTTTATCAATTTCTACTCCCACCAGCAGAGAATGAGAGCTCTGGTTGTTCTATACCCTTTTCAACACTTCGTATTGTCTGTCTTTCATATTTTAGCCATACTAGTGAGTGTGAGGACCCTGGTGGCACAGTGGTTAAACATTTGCCACCAATCAAAAGCTCAGCTGTTCAAATCTACCAGCCGCTCCTTCAAAACTCTATGGGGCAGTTCTACTCTGTCCTATAGTGTCGCTATGAGTCGGAATTGACTTGACTGCAATGGGTTAGTGAGTTTGAACACTCTCAACTTAAACTGAATCAAAGAAAACAAGAAAACTGCCAATTTGCTCAAGTGTATCAATTTTGAATAAAAGTGCACAGGAATGGCAGTGAAGTGATTAGTTTCCTGGGAAAGGTGAGTGACAGTCCAGATAACCCCAACACATGGGCATTTCCTTGGGAAATTCCCTATGGAGCTGGATTTGATGTTTAGCCTTTCAGGCTTGCAAACAATCATCAGAGTTCCATAACTGACCAAATGTGAGGATGCTAATTAGAGATATCAAAGTTTACAAGAAGAATTTGTGAGTGAACTCATCTGATACTAGATTTTTTTGGTAGAAAAATGTAATATGCATTCTATTTCTTTACTAGATACTGGATTGTACATTTTTTTTCTATTTTCTCTTGTCTGCGTTTTTTCTTAAAGTCATTTAGTGTTGTCTCTTGACATTGCTGTTTTTTGTTTGTTTTTAACAAATGTTGGACTTAGTGAATAAACTTTTTAGGAGCTCTGGATGTTGTTTTTCTCTGGAGTATTTACTTTCCATTAAAATTAAATGACTATTAGAGTAGGGGCAGATCACTTTGTTTCAATCAGGGATTGTGATAACTGGAGGCTGGGTTAAGCTTGGTGGGGCTGGTCTATTTTATAGTCATCCTTTTTCCTAGAGACTAGCTCTCACAGGTCTTAACTGAAAGCCTTAAATGGTTACCAGGGCCCCTTATCCATTCTTGTCTCCCTACCACCATGAGACTCTGAAAAAGCTCTAATTTAGTTTTTTAGCTTCCTCTCTGCTTGGTTTACTGGCATCTCACCATGACAGATTAGAAATCTGCAAATGGCTTGAGTGAAAAAGAATGGTGTCCTCACTTCTCTTTTCTCTCAGGTCTTGGCTCCTCCATTTCTCCATTCTCAGGTTTTTGGAGCCCTGAACTTAAATTTTTGTCTTCACAGCCTAAGAGAAAAGGCCAAATTCTGAGTTGCTGCTTTCTGTTTAGAGCTCCTGTCTGTGCCACTGAGAATCAGCAAATACCTTTAGATGAAACAGTGGCTGAGAATTTGGGTCCAGCCCAATGCATTTGCTTTTCTCTGTGATCTCAGCACCTCACGCCTAAGTTGTCTGTCTGCTTTCTGATGCCCTTAAAGAGCTGTTTTCTCTTTGTTTTTCATTTAGCATTTATAGTTAATCTCAGCAAAAGAGTTGATTGGATACAATGTACTCTGTCATACTTGGAAGCTAAGTCTTGTCCTTTCTTGTTTTACCGTTTCATCTGTTTTGAAGTGGAAACTAGTATTTCCATTTTGAAAATAAGTTTTTCTATTTAACAGTTGTCATGGAGTCAATTCCAACTCGTGGCTGGACTCCCTGGATGGTGCAAGTGCTGCTAACTGGAAGGTTGGTGGTTCAAACCCACTCAGAGACATATCAGAAAAAAGGCCTGGTAATCTGCTTCTGAAAGGTCACAGCCTTGAAAACCCTATGGAGCGCAGTTCTTCTCTGACACACATGGGGTCGCCATGATTCAGAATCAACTTAATGGCAACTTTTTTTTTCCCCCCTGCTTAACACGGCTTACTTTTTTGGTTTCTCTGTTCCAAACCCCATTATACTCATGTAAGAATCTTGAATATCTCAGTTCATAAATATAAATATAATCCAGGAATGCCTTCATTTTGTTAAACACAAGGTACTTCTCTGCCTTAGTTTGGTGCACTACTATTTGTGCATGTATGTTTCCTTTTTTTCTGTTTTTGATTAGGATAGAAGCTTTATTTGTTTATGTTTTCAACTAGGCTTACAAACCATATCACTGATTTCATAGCAAGGATAATTTTTCTGAAACTAATTCCTTACTCATAATCAACCAAACAAACAAAAAAAACCCCAAACCCTTTGCCGTTGAGTCACTGAGTCGTTTAGTCAATTCCGACTCCTAGCGACTCTGTAGTACAAAGTAGAACTGCCCCATAGGATTTCCAAGGAGCAGCTGGTGGATGTGAACTGCTGACCTTTTGGTTTGCAGCTGAGCTTTTAACCACTGCACCACGAGGGGTCCATTCATAACCAGATAACTTGAGTACATTTTCATTTATCCTTGTAACTTGCATCCACATTTTGAACCAGTGTTCATTCCTTGTAATTCCTGGTTGATCTCTATTTGAAATATTGAATGTATTTATGCCTTTACATTAATATTCTGCTCCACAGGCATAGATTTTACTTTGTTGTTTTCACCATTATTATTATGCTCTTGGTTCGCTAATGCAAGCAAAAGATGAATTATTAAAAAAATATGTATCTAAAACAAATAAAATAAAGAGTAATTCTTTCTCTCACTATTGCTCTACAAATTCCTATTTCCCAGCCAGGAGGCAATCACTCTTACTAGTGTCTCCTGTATCCTTCCAGAGAATATAAATGTGTCCCATATTTTAAACATTTAAATAAAAATTTTAGTATGCATATACATTGTTCATTACTGTTATGGACTGAACCGTGCCCCTCACAAGATATGTTGAAGTCCTAACCTCCAGTGCCTGAAATGTGATATTGTTTGGAAGTAGGGTCGTTGAAGACATTATCAGTTAACATGAGGTCATACTGGAGTAGGGTGGATCCTAACCTAATCTGAGCAGTCCTTACACTCACGCAAAGGGAAGACAGCATAGGAAGACAAAGGCAGAGGTTAGAGTTATCCTCCCAAGAGACAAGAACTGTCTGGGGCTACCTGAAGCTGGGAGAGATGGGAAAGGATTTTACCCTAAGAGCCTTCAGAGTATGGCACTGCTGGCATCTTGAATTCAGACTTTCCGCCTCCCAAACCCTGAGATGATATTTTCCTGTGCTTTTAATCCGCTTTCTTTGTGATACTTTGTTACAGCAGCCCTAGGAAACTAATACCATCACTTTGCCTTTTTTTTTTTTTTTTTTAACCTCCACTTAACAATATGCCTTGGAGAGAGTCCCATATTGATACATAGATGTGTTGCCTGTTCATTCTAACTGCTGCATCAGGTATACATGATATATGACTTATTTAACCAGTTTTTTACTGAATGTTTAGATTGATCCTCATAGTCTGTCACTCTAAAATACTACAATAAATATTCTTGAATGTGCATTTTTGTGAACATATGCAGTGCATCTGCAGAATAAATTCCTGCAGATTAAATTCTGAGGTCAAATGTTCCTGTATTTTATTCCTGTGGAGACTTTACCTAGTTTCTCAGAGCTGAATGGCTTGATAAACCTGCAAAAGTTCTGAACATTATTAAGCTTATATCAAATTTTATTTCCAAAAGCTTGTAATTAGGAAGTCTGTTTTATGAGGTTTATTTAAAATTTTTTTGCAAATCACATGTAACCTAATATCTTTTCTGCTCATACTTCAAATAGTATAAGAAAAATTGTTACAGAATAAATGTAACTTTACTAGCTTTACTTTATCATTCTCATTTTAAGAAAATTATCTTACATTTAGGTATTTTTAAGCTAAAATTAGTTTTGCAGGGTAATTATAATTCCATGAGGCAACCCTGTTATCTTCTAAAATATTCTCTAACTATCCAATATTTTCCAAGTCTAGTTCCTCATAACCAATACTATTGAATTTTGATCCAAATAAAGCTTTATTAGGTTGGAATTGGAGGAAATAATTAGTTAGTGATTGGAAACATGCCTAAGAAGAAAACGGTCCAGCAGATCTGTACACCTCACCAAAAATTGGGGACAATTTATTTCCAAGTTCCTTGGGAGACAGAAATCCAATCAAGAAATGCACCCTTGTTTAGAACCCTCTGATAGACTTTTAGCTTTCAATTGTGTGAGAGCCTGAAGACAAATGACTGACTGCCTTTTTTTAAGGTGTTAAAATGCTATGGCTCTCTAGTAAGTAGAGAGTTACCCAAGGGAAAAAGAGAGAGAAGGGAGTTGGCTGTGTGCTACCTAGCATTTACTGCTAGGATTTCTCTATTACAGGGAATTCCTATCTCTTCACTTGAATAATAAGAGTGTATATAACTCTCATTATGGTTTATCATTCAGCTTTTTATGAATTTTCATTCATTCAACAAACAGTACAACATTTGTTGTGTGGCTATTCTTTGCCAGACTCTGCCAATTGATATGCATACCGTGTAACGATAAACAGGAAGGATGTTCCTGCCCTCAGAAAGTTACCTTTTAATGAAAGTCAAAGTGATAAACAAAGGAATATGACTGAAGAATTCAAGTGTGCTGTAGGAATGTATAACGGCCCCTAGGGGCTCAGTTTCCCTAAGAGATTTTTATTGTTAATTAATGAAAGTAGTGCAATTAAAATTATGATACTGAGCTTGAGGTCAAGGATAAGGGCCCTGAGTAGAAATGGCCCCACATAGTTCAGGACTGGAATGGTCCCGCCCTTGCTGTATAGTGTTTGCATTTGCACTCTGGCTGGAGTTTCTTACCATTACCAACCCTCATCCTCACCCCTGAAAGGTAGCCTTCACATTGCCAAGGGAACTGGTTGTGGATATAACAGATACACCAGCTTGTTGTTGTCTGATTTTTTTTATTTATTTTTTCTTTTTCATGGAGGTATGGTGCTCAAATAGTACGAAACCAGTTGCTGTCAAGTTGATTCCAACTCATGGAGACCCCATGTGTGTCAGAGTAGAACTGTGTTCCATAGGGTTTTCTTTTCTTTTTCGATATTGTATTTTTTGCTGTTGTTGTTGAAGATATACAGAGCAGAATGTACACCAATTCAACAATTTCTACACGTACAATTCAATGACATTGATTATATTCTTTAAGTTGTGCAATCATTCTTACCCTCCTTTTCTGAATTATTCCTCCCGCATTAACATAAACTCACTTCCCCTTAAGCTTCCTACATATAACAAGTTTTTGGAGACCTGCAAAATCCTTATAACTTCACAGATGCCTCCTTTCTGCTGATCCAAGTCATGCCTAGACCTACCCATAGCCATGACTGCAACTACATTCTATACTATAAACTTACATAGCACATTGCATCTTTATATGGTTGATTATCCTGTAGTATTGGAAGACAGAGCAGAGGCCAGTTGCTTTCAAGTAGGAGTGTGGACTTGTGTACTAGGGGAAAGATGAGCATTTGGCTCTATGCAGCTTCTTTAAGCCCCTTCAAATAATTTATTGATAACATCTGGTGCTATCTTCAGTGCTTTGCTAGACTTTCTTAACAGTAAAAATGACTTTTGCTTTGAATTTAGTAACAGTTTACCTGACTCATATAGCTAACCTCCTATTTCTACCAATGAAAAATAATGAATTCTTTCTATTTCATGTTTTGTGCTAGAAAAATCTTTATATTTTATTTAGTAATGCGTAGAACAATTTTTCATCACAAATGATTTATTTGTCAAATATTTATTGAGTGCTTACTATGTGATAGATGTTGTACTAATGTCTTAGTTTGAGTTCGCCCAGAAACAGATCCTGAGATAAAGATTTAAGTGCAAGTAATTTATTCCAGAAGTAGAGGGTAGGTAGAGCTTAATCCTGTGGGGAAAACCTGGGGCAAGGTGTAAAACCTAAACCTCAGAATTATTTCACTCAAAAGGCAAGGGACCTGGGGCATTTAAGCACAACTCCTGAGTCACTGACTGAAAACTTCTGTAAGGGTGGGGAAGTGAGATAGTTACGGTTTTGTGTCAACTTAGCTGGGCCGTGATTCTCAGTGGTTGGCGGTTATATAATGATGTAGTTTGGCAGTTGTGTAATGATGTAATTTAGCGTTATGTAATGAAGTAGTCATCCTCCATGATGTGATCTGATGTGATCAACCAATCAGTTGTAAAAAGAGTTTCCTTAGGGGGAGGTGTGGCCTGCATCCAACATATATATGGATGTTCTGGCTAAGTTCACTTGCTTGCTCTGGATCCTGCATCCAGCTTGTTATCATCTCACCTCCAGTTCTTGGGACTTGAACCAATGGCCTGCCATTTGACCAGCTGATTTTGGGTTCATCAGCCTCTGCAGCTACGTGAGACAGAAGAAGTCTTCAGCCTGATGCCTGACCCATGGACTTGGGACTTGCCAGCCTCCACAACCGTGTGAGCCATTTCCTTGAGATAAATCTCTGTCTGCGTGTATGTCTACCTCTCACACTCTGTCCATCTTACGAGATTACACTAGCTGTGCCTGAAGAGTCTTTGTTTGAGTTATCACCTGAGGCGGTGCCTGGGGCATTGCCTGGTGCATCACTTGAGTAGATGCCTTACAAGACATTGCTGAATGTTCCCAAGTCTCACCCCCATCACTCATTTTTGCTTCTAGACCTATAACCAAACTTAAGTCTCAGACAGCCCCCAAAAGTGAAGTACAAAGTGTGACCCAGGAGGAGGAACACTACACTATAAAAGAACTGCTTGACTTTTCTAATACGTACAATCAGACACCTGGAAAATTTGTGTAGGGATGGCTATTAAGGATGTAGGCTAATGGTGCAAGGAACATAAAGTTGGATCAGGCTGAGTTTATTGATACGGGCCCACTAAGCACAAACTCTTCATTCAGTGTTTCAGCTTGAGAGGTAAGGAAAGGATCTAATAGCTTGATTGGTTTGCTGAAGCATGGATTATGCGGTAGCCTGCGCTAAATCAAGGGGAAGTACCAGATCTGCCTTGGTATACTGTAGAAGAAGGTATCCGAGGACTTAGAGAAATTGGGATGTTAGAGTGGATTTATCAAGTTAGATCCACAGACCCACAAATGGAGTGCATAGAGGACACATCTTTTACCACAATGGTGAGGAACAAATTTATGAAGGACACCCCAGTATCCTTGAAGACTGATGTGATTACTATTTTATGTAACCCAGATTTGACAATGGGAACTTCCCTAACTGAATTAAAACATCTAACTACAATGGAGCTGATTGGACACTGTGGTGGTAGGGGCCAAGTGGTGGCACTGAACTGACAAAGACAAGGTGGGTATGGTTACCATAATGGGCAGCAGAGTCAAAGCAGTAATCAGAATAGTCTGAATCATATGGACTTATGGCATTGGCTACTTAGTCATGGTGTCCCTAGGAGTAAAATAAATGGAAATACTAAATATTTACTTTATCTGTACAAGTGGATGAATTCTAGGTCAAGGGAATGGCAGGTTAACTTGAATTGCCAGAAGAGATAGTTACAGCCCCTAAATCAATTCCCAGACTTAAGCAAGTTTAAAAACCCACAACACCTTGAATGAAGGGAAGGCTGGGCAGGTCCCCTTGAGGAAGAATCCCATTACACCACCAAAAATTTATACTGTTAATCTTTCTCCCAGCTTTCCTCAAAGGGACCTATGGCCTTTCATAAAAGTAACTGTTCATTGGGAAAGGAAACAACCAGAGTTTTTGGGGATTACTGGATACTGGCTGTGAACTGGTACTAATTCCAGCAACCCAAAACATCACTGTGGACCATCAATCAAAGTTGGGGCATATGGAAGTCAGGTTATTAATGGAGTGTTAGCTCATGTTCATCTCATTGTGGGTTAACCTGTTACCCAAACCCATCCTGTAATGATTTCCCCAGCTCCAGAATGCATAATTGGAATAGATATACCCAGCAACTGGTGGAACCCCCACATTGGATCTCTGATAAGTGGAGTAAGTGCTATTATGGTAGGAAAATTCAAGTGGAAGCCGTTAAAACTGCCCCTACGTAGGTAAATAGTAAACCAAAAATAATAGCACATTCCTGGAGGGATTGCAGAGATTACTGCTGCCCTCAGGACCTGAAAGATGCAGGGGTGGTAATTCCCATCACATCCCCATTCAACTTGCCTGTTTGGCCTGTGCACAAAAGAGAAGATCTTGGAGAATGACAGTGGATTATTGCAAACTTAACCAGATGGTGACTCCAATTGCAGCTGCTGTTCCAGATGTGGTTTCATTGCTTTAGGAAATTAATATATCTCCTGGTACCTGGTATGCAGCTACTGATCTGGCCAATGCCTTTCTCTTGATTCCAGTTTTGAAGGAACACCAGAAGCAGTTTGCCTTTAGCTGTCAAGAGCATCAGTAAACCTTCATTGTCCTACCTCAGGGGTATACCAACTCTCCAGCCCTATATCATAATTTAGTCCGTAGGGACATTGATCCCCTTTCCCTTCCACAAGGTATCACACTGGTCCATTACATTGATGACATTTTGCTAACTAGACCTAGTAAGGAAGAAGTGTCAGCGTCATGGATTGAATTGTATCCCCCCAAAATGTGTGTCAACTTGGCTAGGCTATGATTCCCATTATTATATGATTGACCACCATTTTGTCATCTGATGTGATTTTTCTGTGTGTTGTAAATCCTATCTCTATGATGTTGATGAGATGGGATTAGTGGCAATTATGTTAATGGATTGTGTCTTGAGCTAATCTCTTTTGAGACATAAAAGAGAGAAGCAAGCAGAGAGACATGGGGACCTCATACCACCAAGAAAGCAGAACTGGAAGCAGAGCTCATCCTTTGGACCTGGGGTCCCTGTGCCTGAGAAGCTCCTCGACCAGTGGACGATTGATAACAAGGACCTTCTTCCAGAGTTAACAGACACGGAAAACCTTCCCCTGGAGCTGATGCCCTGAGTTTGGACTTGTAGCCTACTAGACTCTTTGTTAAAGCTATCCACTTGTGGTATTTCTGTTATAGCAGCACTAGATAACTAAGACGGTCAGCGACTCTGGACTTACTGGTAAACCATTTGTGTGCTAAAGGGTGGGAAATTAATTCGACAAAAATTCAGGCAACTTCCATCTCAGTGAAATTTCTGGGAGTCTAGCAGTGTAGGGCATGTCAAGATATTCCTAATGAAATAAGTTATAACATCTGGCCCCTCCTACAACTAAAAATGAGTCACAGTGTCTGGTGGTCCTCTTTAGATTTTGGAGGTAACATATCCCTCATTTGGGTGTGCTATTCTTGCATATTTATCAAGTGATTCAAAAAGCTGCTATTTTTTATTGGGGTACAGAACAATAGAAGGCTCTGCAATAGGTTCAGGTTGCTGTGCAAGCCACTCTCCCATTTAGGCCATATGATCCGGCTGATTCAATGTTCCTTGAAATTTCAGTGGCAAATAGAGATGCTGTTTGGAATCTGTAGCAGGCACCTACTTGGAAATCACAGCATAGACCCTTATGATTTTGAAGAAATGTCTTGTCATCCTCTGCAGATAACTACTTTCCTTTTGAGATACAGCTTTTGGCTTGATACTGGGTCTTAGTAGAGACTGAATGCTTAACTGTGGGCCACCAAATCATCATGCAGCTTGAGCTGCCCATCATGAACTGGGTGTTGTCTAACCCACAGAGTCATAAAACCAAACATGCACAGCAGTACTTCATTATTAAATGAAAGTGGTATATATGAGATCAGGCCCAAGCAGACCTTTCTCGGGAAAGCACAAGAAAGTTGCATGTGGAAGTAGCCCAAATGTCCATGGTCTCCATTCCTGTCACATTACCTGCACTATCCCAGTCTGCACCTGTTCCCTCATGGGGAGTTCCTTATGATCAGCTGATTGAGAAAGAGAAAATTCATGCCTGGTTTACAGATCATTCTGCATGATATGCAGGCACCACTCAAAAGTTGACAGTGGCAGCACTACAGCCCCTTTCTGGGTCCTCCCTGAAGGACAGTGGTGAAGGCTCCCAATGGACATAAATTCAAGCAGTGAACCTGGTTGTTCACTTTGCTTGGAAGGATAAATAGCCAGATGTGAGACTGTTTACTGATTCATGGGCTCTGGCCAATGGTTTGGCTGGATGATCAGGGACTTGGAAGAACATGATTGGAAAAGTGGTGACAAGAAATTATGGTGAAGAAATATGTGGATAGACCTCTCTGAATGGGCCAAAGAAGTGAAGATATTTGTGTCTCATGTGAATGCTCACCAAAGGGCGACCTCAGCAGAGGAGGATTTTAACAATCTATTGAATAGGATGACACGTTCTTGGAAACCAGTCATCCCCTTTCCCCAGCCGCTCCTGGCATTGCCTAATGGGCTCATGAACAAAGTGGTCAAGGTGGTAGGGATGGAGGTTATGCATGGGCTCAACAACAAGGACTTCCACTCACCAAGGCTGATTTGGCTAAAGTCGTTGCTGAATGCCCAATCTGCCAGCAGTAATGATGGATACTAAGTCCTTGATATGGCACCATTCCTCAAGGCAGTCAGTAACCTGGTGAAAGGTTGATTCCATTGGACCACTTTCATCATGGAAAGGGCAGCGTTTCATTCTTACTGGGATAAACGCTTACTCTGGATATGGATTTGCCTTCCCTGTAAGCAATGCCATTGCCAAAACTACCACAGAATGACTTTTCCATCATCATGGTATCCACACAATATCACCTCAGATCAAGGGACTCACTTCACAGAAAACGAAGTACGGCACTGGGTCCCTGCTCACAGAATTTACTGATCTTACCATGTTCCCCATTATCCTGAAGCAGTGGGTTTGATAGAATGATGGAATGGCCTTCTAAAGATTCAATTAGGGCACCAGCTAAGTGGCAACACTTTGCAGGTTTGGGACAATGTTCTCCTGGAGGCTGTATATGCTCTAAACCAGTGTCCAATATATGGTGCTGTTTCTCCCATAGCTGGGATTCATGGGAGTGGCACCATTCACTATTACCCATTATGACCCAATCACAAAATTTTTGCTTCCTTTCCCCATGACCCTATGCTCTGTGGGTCTAGTGGTCTTAGTTCCAAAAGGAGGAATGCTCCCACCTGGAAACATAACATGGATTCCATTGAAATGTAAGTTAAGAATGCTACCTGGCCACTTTGGGCTTCTCATGCCTCTGGATCAACAGGTAAAGAAGGGAGTTACCATACTGGCTTATGTGATTGACCCTGACTACCAAGTGGAAATCAGTTTGATGCTGCATAATGGAGGTAAAAAAGAGTGTATCTGGAATACAGAAGATCCCTAAGGGCATCTGTTAGTAATACAATGCCCTATGATTAAGGTCAATGGAAAACTACAGCCACCAAATTCTGACATGACTACTAATGTCCCAGATCCTTCAAGAATAAAGGTTTGGGTCACCTCACTAGGCAAAGAACCATGACCAGCTGAGGTGCTTGCTGAGTTGAGGGTAAACAGAATACGGAATGGGTGGTGGAAAAAGGTTGTTCTAAATACCGTTTATGATCACGTGACCAATTACAGCAATGAGGACCGTAATTGTTTTGAGTATTTTTTCCTTTTGTGTATCAAATAATTTTGTTTTCTTCACTTATAAAATATAAGATGTAAACAAGGATAGTGCTTTTTCAGTTGTACCCATGTTAGTTGTATCATGTTAGATGTAAGTATGACTTTGTAATTGTCTTTATTTAGAGATTGTGTATGGTTTAAGGAAATGTGTATCGGTACCAAGGTGACAAAGGGTGGACTGTGATGGTTAAGGTTGTGTTTCAACTTGGCTGGGCCATGACTCTTCAGTGGTTTGACAGTTATGCAATGATGTAGTTTGTTAGTTATTTAATGATGTATTTGGGTAGTTATGTAATGAGGTAGTCATTCTCCATGATGTGTGTGGCCATATATTGGATATATGTATGTACGTTCTGTCAAAGCTTACTTTCTTGTTCTGGATCCTGCATCTGGATTGTCATCATCTGACCTCTTGAGCCAGTGGCCTGCCGTCTTACCTGCCAATCTTGGATTCATCAGCCTCCACAACCTGTGAGCTAGTGGCCTGCCATCTGACCTGCCAATCTTGGGTTCGTCAGCCCCTGCAGTAAAGTGAGTCAGAAGAAGCCTGATGCCTGACCCCTGACCCACGGACCTGGCACTTGTCAGCCTCTGCTACCGTGTGATCCAATTCTTTTAGATGAATCTCTCTCTATATATACATTTATACACAAACACACATAAATATACATACGCTTCACTGGTTTTCCTTCTCTAGAGAACTCAGCCTAAGAAGGAGGTGTTAATTTTTCATGGGCAGAGTGGCTTTCCAAGACTTTGGAAAAAATTCCTCAGGCACAAGATGCAGGTTTTGGCAACTGGGGCTCTGTCGGCAGACACTGATGAGTATGAGGGATTTGGGTAGAGCACCAACAGCACCTACTACAGCAAAGCACTTTGCGTATATCATCTCATTTGAGCCTCATAACAATTCTGTGAGGAAGGGGTTATTAGCTCTGTTTGTACAAAGAGAAAAACTGAGGTTCTGTTAGTTGTATAGTTTTCCCATGTTTATATTCTAATAAGAGTCAGATTAGGATTTAGATCCAGGACTTTGCTCACAATCTCTGAACCCCAGAGAGAGTAATGACTTCCTAAATGTCAACCAGCTGCTATTAACAGAGCCTGAGCTCTGGCCCGGGTCTCCTGATGTGCAGCCCAGTGGCCTTTCCACAAAACCTCACCTCCACCTCTGTGCCCTGGGGGTTTGATTCCATTAGTTTAGTTTTTCTTATATTTCTTCCTTTAAGACATTCATGCTTCTGGTTTGTTTCAATGCTCTGGAAACCACCAAGGGGAAATCTGTAAATATACCCTTTCAACTTCTCAGATTTCTGTTGGCAAAGCCCAGTATTGCTTCTGGGGATGTCCCTTCTGATGGAAGACACTTTATTTATTGGTAGTTATTTATAACTTTATTACCTCGAAATTGCTTTGCTTTCTCTCATACAGGGTCTCTTTACATGTTATTCTCTCTTTCTGAAGACTTCTTTCTCCTTTGTTACATAACCGATTTCTATGTCTTCTTTGGAACTCCTGGGTGGTGTAAATTGTTAATACACTTGGCTGCTAATGGAAAAGGTAGAAGTTCAAGTCCACCCAGAGAAGCTTAGAAAGAAAGACCTGGTGATTAACTTCTGAAAAGTCTGCCACTGAAAACTCTGTGGAGTACAGTTCTACTCTAACACAACTGATTCCTATACCTTCCTTGGATCTCCTCTTAAGTATCATTTCCCCAGGAAAGTCCTCTCTAACCTATCTGCTGTTGTTGGTAGTGGCATCGAGTCTCTTCATAGTGACCCTATCTTAGGATGTGTTCTCTAGAAAAGCAAAACTAGTGAAGAGGGAGAGAGAGAGAAAAAGAGAGATTTATATCAAGGAAATGACTCATGCGGTTGTAGAGGCTGGAAAGTCCCAGTCCGTGGGTCAGGCATCAGGATGAAGGCTTCTCCTGACTGACACAGCTGCAGGGACTGACAAATCCAAGATCAGCAAGTAAGATGGCAGGCTGCTGGCTCAAGACCCAAGAACCAGGGTTCAGATGATGAC
This sequence comes from Trichechus manatus latirostris, assembly GCF_000243295.1. NCBI lineage: Eukaryota > Metazoa > Chordata > Mammalia > Sirenia > Trichechidae > Trichechus > Trichechus manatus. The sequence goes on from NW_004443980.1 coordinate 16,411,609, forward strand.
GGATGAATGCAGGATCCAGAGCAGAGCAAAAGCCAGCGAACTTTGCCAGAAAGTCCATATATACTGGATACAGGCCATACCCCCAAGGAAAGTCCCTTTCAAATGATTGGCTACTGATTGCACAACTCAGCATGGAGGAGACTGTATTATATCAGATCTTCTCATTGAGGTGTTTACATAACTGCCAAACCACTGAGAATCATGGCCCAGCCAAGTTGACACACAACCTTAACCATCACAGACCCCATGTGATGGAGTAGAACTGCCTCATAGGGTTTCTGAGGCTATAATGTTTGTGGGAGCAGATCCCCAGGTCTTTCTTCTGCAGAGCCACTAGGTGGATTCAAATCCCAATCTTTCACTTAGCAATCCAGCTGTGATGATTAAGGTTATGTGTCAGCTTGGCTGGGCCATGATTCTCCGTGGTTTGGCAGTTATGATGTAGTTTGGTAGTTGTATGATGTGATCACTTCCATGAGATTTGATATAATGTGATCACCTCTATGATGGGATATGCTGTGAGTAGCCAGTCGGTTGAAAGGCAGTTTTCCCAGGCAAGTGACCTGCATCTAATATAAGTGGATATTCTGGCAAGGCTCATGGGCTTTTGCTCACTCTGGAACCTGCAACTGGATACTGTTCATCTGCCCTCTGGTGCTTGGGACTTGAGCAAGCAGCTTACCCGTGGTCTTGCCTGTCGTCTTGGGATTCATTGATCTTCACAGCCTGTGAGCAAGAGCCCTGCTCTCTGACCTGCCAATCCTGGATTCACCAGTCCCAGTGGCTACATGAATCTGGAGAAGCCTTTATACCCATGGACTTGGGATGTTCCAGCCTCTACAACCACGTGTGCCATTTCCTTGATATAAATCTCTTTCTATATATATTTATATACTTTACTGTTTTTGTTTCTCTAGAGAACCTAGCCTAAGACACCAGAACTTAACTATTTGTGCCACCAGGTCTTCTTCTGACCCACCTGACTACAATAAATTGTAGCACAGGAATTTCTTCTTCATAGTACTTGCCATAGTTATAATTTTATACTTGTTCTGTAAGAGTTCTACTAATGCCTAAACACTCCACCTAGATAGGGACCATATCTGTGTTGGTTACCATTGTATCCTCATCACTTAAAACATTGCCTGAGCATAGAATGTGCTTAGGTATATATTGTTGAATATTGATGAATAAATTAATTAATGAATGCATTTGGGTTATAGATATAATCCAAAGCACCCCAAATTCTTCTTCTAGTAGGAAATAATCTTAGATCCTGCTTTAGTTCAGACTTAACTTTGGGTCACAGTCTACGCATTAAAAACAAACAAACAAACAAAAAAAAAACAAAAAAAAGAAACTGCATCCTTTCCAAGGGTCCACACCTTGCCATCTCTGCAAGTGTACTTATTCTGTAGTCCAAAACCACCCTGGGATGCATTAAGCTAATTAGGCAACAAACCCAAGTGAATCTGTAAATTTTTAAAAGGGTAAATACTCTGCCTGTTTAAATTGCTTTCTTCATTTCTTCATAATAATAGAAACATGCATGGGAAGTAACAGAATTATCATACAATACATATCAGAGAGCAATAAAACTTAAAGAAAGGACAGTCGAAGACATCTTAAACATCTTCCATTTGAGTTACTTCATTATCGAGTTTCTGAAATGCTCAGACTGAGGATAGAGGCTAAAAGTTACTCTATAGTTTCCACACTCCTTTATCCACCAGCTGAAATTTTATCCCATCAAGAGTCAGCTGGGCTTATCCTAAGTGTTGTAGTTATCTAATGCTGCTGTAATAGAAATACCAACAGTAGGTGGCTTTAAAGAACAGAAATTTATTTTCTCATAGTTCCAGAGTCTAAAAGTCCAAATCAGGGACTTAGCTATGTGGATTCCTTCCCTGTAGGTAGTTCTGGGCATTCCTTCATTCCTTGGTGATCCTCACATGGCATCTGTCTTTCCTGGTGCATGCGTCTCTCTAATTAGTTCTTTTTAAACAAGGAGGTGATTAGATTTAGAACCCACCTTACTGGGGTATGATCTGATTAGTATAACAAAGAAAACCCTATTTCTAAAGACGGCTACGTCCACAGATGTGGGGGTTAAGATTTCAATACATATTTTGGGGGGACACCATTCAATTCATAACAGCAAGCCACTTGTATCACTTGTACGTTTTTTGGTACATTTGTCTGTTTTAATTAATCATTGTATGAATCATTGAAATATGAATTCAAAAGTTGTTCCCATATGAGCGGCCATCTAAGATACTCCACTGGTCTCATCCCTTCGGGAGCAAGGGAGAATGAAGAGAACAGGATACAAGGAAAAGATTAGTCCAAAGGACTAATTGTCCACAGCTACCAAGGCCTCCACCGGACTGAGTCCAGTACAGCTAGATGGTGCCCGGCTACCACCACTGACTGCTCTGACCAGGATCACAACATAGGGTTCTGGACAGAGCTGGAGAAGGATGTAGAGCATAATTCAAACTCACAAAAAAAAAAAAAGACCAGATTTACTGGCCTAAAGGAGACTGGAGAAACCTCGAGAGTATGGCCCCCAGGCACCCTTTTAGCTCAGTGGTGAATTTACCTCCGAGGTTCACTGTTCAGCCTGGGAGTGGACAACCCCGTAATACCAAATGAGACTAACGAGGTACAGGAGTCCAGTGACAAGGGCCAGAAGGCAGAAGGGGACAAGGAAGCTGGTGATAGGGAACACAAGTTTGAGTAAGGATATTGTTGATGTGTGGTGAGATTGTTAACCATTGTCATAGAGCAACATTTGTAGTAACTGTGAAATGAGAAACTATTTTGTTCTGTAAGCCTTCATCTTAAGTGAGAATAACAGCACAATTGGAAGAGTGTAGTCAGTGTCACCGAACTGTGTATGTAGAAATTTTTGAAATGGTGCCTCTTTGGCTATGTGTATTTTCACCAAAAAAAAAAAAAAGGTTGAGAAGTTAGAGGGTTGACATGTTGTGGGGTTGTTAACCAATGTAAAAAAAAAGTTGAGAATTTAGAGGTTTAACCAATGTCATAAAACAACATGTGTACTACTGTATCATGAGAAACTATTTGTTCTGTAAGCCTTCACCTGAAGTACAATAAAATATAAAACAAAAACAAAAACAAAACAAAAAGTTGTTCCCATAAACACTAAGTTGAAGACTTTGAAAAGATGCAGTAAAGTCCAAGTGGCTAATTTTTGTTAAAGGTTGTTGAAATACTTATGTTGTTGTTGTTAGGGTCCCTTCAGTCGGTTCTGACTCATAGCAACCCCATCTGTATTCAACAGGACGAAATACTGCCAGCCTGTGCTATCCTCACAATCGTTGCCATGCTTGATCCCATTGTTGCAGCCACTGTATCAATCCATCTCCCTGAGGGTCTTCCTCTCTTTCCCTGACCCTCTACTTTACCAAGCATGATGTCCCTATCCAGGGACTGGTCCCTCCTGATAACATGCCCAAAGTATGTGAGATGAAGTCTTGCCACTTTGCTTCTAAGGAGCAATCTGCCTGGACGTCCTTCAAGACATATTTGTTCGTTATTCTGGCAGTTCATGGTATATTCAATATTCTTTGTCAACACCGTAATTCAAATGCATCAATTCTTCTTCAGTCTTCCTTATTCATTGTCCAGCTTTTGCATGCATATGAAACAACTGAAAATACCATGGCTTGAGTCAGGTGCACCTTAGTCCCCAAAGTGACATCTTTGCTTTTTAATACTTTAAAGAGGTCTTTGCCAAAGATTTGCTCAATGCAGTACGTTGTTTGATATCTTGACTGCTGCTTCCATAAGCATTGATTGTCAATCCAAGTAAAATGAAATCCTTGACAACTTCAATCTTTTCTCTGTTTATCATGATGTTGCCTGTTGGTCCACTTGTGAGGATTTTTGCTTTCTTTATGTTGAGGCGTAATCCATATTGAAGGCTGTGGCTTTTGATCTTCATCAGTTAGTGCTTCAAGTCCTCTTCACTTTCAGGAGGCAACATTGTATCTTCTGCACACTGCAGGTTTTTAATGAGTCTTCCTCCAATCCTGATGCCATGTTCTTCTTCATATAGTCCAGCTTCTTGGATTATTTGTTCAGCATACAGCTTGAGTAAGTATGGTGAAAGGATACAACCCTGATGCACACCTTTCTTAACTTTAAACCACCCAACAGTCCCTTGTTCTATTTGAATGACTGCCTCTTGTTCTAAGCACAGGTTCCTCATGAGCACAATTAAGTGTTCTGGAATTCCTGTTCTTTGAAATATTTTCCATAATTTATTATCACCCACACAGTTTAATACCTTTGCATAGGCAACAAAACACAGGTAAATATCTTTCTGTTATGTTTTTCTTTCAGCCAAGATCCATCTGACATCAGCAATGATATCCCTCATTCCATATCCTCTTCTGAATTCAGCTTGAATTTCTGGCAGTTCCTGCCGCAACCACTTTTGAATTATCTTCAGCTATGGACAAGACAATTACAGAAAGTTGGGATATAATCATAACTATCTAGATGTTTCTGACCTCCTTAAGAAACATCAACTGGAGTGATGGAATGATACATTTTTTGTAGCTTATGAAAAAATCATGAGGCTGAATTCCAATTAACCAAACCTGTTGCTGATGAGTTGCTTCTGACTTATGGTGACCCTATAGAACAGAGTAGAACTGACCCATAGAGTTCCCAAGGCGATCATCTTTCAGGAAGCAGACTGCCGCGTCCTTCCCCTGTGGAGTGGTTGGTGTTTTAAACTGCCAACCTTTGGCTTAGCAGTTGAACGTTAACCTCCCTCCTCTTGAGTTACTTAATTCTCAATTTTCTGAAACATTCAGACTGAGGATGGAGGCTAGAAATTCTCCAGAATCCCACAATTCCAATTAGGAGACACATATTTCATTTTTCTACTTGTGTAAAATGAGAATAATAAGACTTATAAAAGAATTTTGAAGACTAGATATAGCATTACTTGTCAAGTGTTCTACCCAGTGCTTGGCTTGCAGCAAGTGCCCAATTTATTTTGCCTCTTATTGCCTGTGGAAACCCTTTGTAAATGCTTCTGCTGTATAATTGTCAGTTGTTGTTCCAAGGGACCAGGGGAGAAGTAGCCAGGAAGGGAGCCAGATTTGGAAAGACTGGAGATCAATCCAAAGACAGAAATAAGGTCATTTGCAAAGGTTCTCTAACATCAGGACTGAAATGACATAAGGCAAGAACCTGGGTTAGGCTCATGTGGGCAGTAAGTTTCTGAAGGAGAGGCTGAGCAGAGCTCAGAACTGAGAAGCTGATGGAAGATGGGCTTGATCAGGCTCACTAGGAGCCAATGGTTCCAGGTCTGCCAGGTGAGTTCTCTGCAAAGGCTGTAACCATGACAGTCTTTATGCGGAAGACAAAGTGCAACACACAGCCCTGGATATAAACTCAGAGAAGAAGGCTGGTGATACAGCAAATAAGACTACTCTAAAATCATCAGAGAAAAACTTAAAAAAAAAAAAAAAAAGTAGAATTTGAAAGTAAATTTAACAAATTCTTGTGGGTCAAGTGCTCATTCCTAAGCACAGACTGTCGACTAGAGAGATTTTGCTTTTTGCAATCCTACTTATTTCCAGATTCTCAATGGGGAACAGATCTTATCTGCTCTTCCTGCTAAGAGCATTTAAGCACTCATTGCAAGCAGAATGTTTTGGCATGAACTTCACAAAGTGTAACCTCTGGAGTATCGGGGACTGAACATTTCCGCATAGTGCCTATTATGCAACATCAACCATTTAAAAAACTGCCAACAGTGTTATCTCTGAGGAGAGTACGGGTTGCGGTCAGAACAGCGATACTTTGGTAGTTGTGCCTGGCTTGTCGGTGCAGTGAAGAGGTTAAACTCTGCCAATACATAAATTTGAGCACGTCAGCTGACTCTTGTCTGCTATGCATCATTAGAGGTGTACAGGGAGTTGCTAAATACATCTGGTGGCCTTCTTTGAAAAATTACTTTTATATCTGGTTGACTTAAACATTTCTTGAGGACTTTCTTAATGAAATTGGGATTTTAGTAGAAAGTAATGAGAAAAACTGGATGGAACATTTCAAAGAATTCACACCCAATAGAATTCTTGTTTTGTTTTGTTTTTAATTGTTGTACTTTAAGTGAAAGTTTACAATTCAAGTCAGTCTCTCATACAAAAATTTATACATACATTGTTAAGTGACTCTAATTGCTCCCACTATACTATGACAGTACACTCCTTCTTTCCACTCCTGATTTCCTGTGTCCATTCAACCAGCTCCTGTTTCTTTCTGCCTTCTCATCTCACCTCTGGACAGCAGCCACCCATTTAGTCTCATGTATCTACTTGAGCTAAGAAGCACATTCTTCATGAGTATCATTTTATGTCCCATAGTCCAGTCTAATCTTTGTCTGAAGAGTTGGCCTTGGGAATGGTTTTAGTTGTGGGTTGACAGAGTCCAGGGGCCATGCTTTCTGCGGATCCTCCATTCTCAGACCATTAAGTGTAGTCTTTTTACTAGAATTTGAGTTCTGCACCCCACTTTTCTCCTGCTCCATCAGGGACTCTGTTGTGTTCCCTGTCAGGGCAGTCATTGGTGGTAGCCGAGCACCATCTAGCTCTTCTGGTTGGAATTCTTGTTCTTTAACACCTTTTATGTTTTCCTCTGTCTTTCATCTTGTTTTTGCCTCAGCAATGGATTCTTCTGCTACATTATGAGGAATTTTTAAGGGCAGAGGTGGTGTTTTACTTACTCATATATACCCGGTACCTACCAAGGTACCAGCAGACAGTTACCCCTCAATTAAAGAAGAAAAGAAAAAGGAAAAATTATCAAAGTAACCTTAAAAACATATAAAATAAAAGCTCAATCATCAAAGTGAGTTAAGTGCAAACTCTTTGTTTGTATATAAGTTGTTTAGAATTCACTGGGCACAATTCATTCTAGACCCTAATCCTTTGTCAGTTACATGCTTTGAGAATATCTTCTCTAAGTCTGTGTCTTCTCTTGTAAAACAATTTTTTTTTGTGTAGAAATACTGGTATAAGCTATATTGGCTCTAAGTTTGGTACCTAAAGCATTGCTAACCTTCACATAACTGAAGACTGATGGCAGGGACCTAAGTTTTGTGAGCTGCTAACAAGGGCCTGTAGCTCAGGAGTCAGGAAGAGAAAGCAAGAGAGAGATACTTTTCTCCCCTTTTTTTAATATCTGGTCTGATATGAAGGCAAAATTTTTGAGTAGATGAAATGCGTTGCTTTTCCTTTTGGTATCTAGTTTGTCTAATTTCCTATTACTCTGAATTCTCTGTACATTCACTTTCTTTTTTTCACATTCCAATAAATATCTATTTCTAGACAACCTGCCCCTGCCCCTCAGCCCAGAAAAGCTCTTGTGGTGTGAATAACAAGAAGAACTTCAATCATCCCAGACATGTTTGCATGTTTAGAAGAGGAGATTTAGCAACCCAGATAAGTCTCTGCTGATTGGAATTTTCAGCTGTGAGATCAGGTAGAGAGAGCGTATGTGTATGGGTGGTATGTGGTGCATCTGTATATGTAGTATGTATATGTGTGGTGTGTTGTGTTTGGGATGTGTGTGCATGTGTGGTATGTGGGGCATATGTGCATATGTGTGTGTGTTTGTGTGTGTGACTTTGGGAGGAGAAATTGAGGGCATAGTCAAGTCAATCCTGCCTAAAACACTGTGCTAAAATTCATATTCCTTAAAGGGCTTCTGATTTTTTAATATTCAATTTATTCATTCATAAATTAATTTAACAAAACATTTAAAGTGCCTAAGTAATATTTCTTCAAAATATTTACCTTCCTTCTTCAAATTCTAAAACTACAGATTTTCTAAATGTTCTGCCTGTTTTTTTCACAATGACTCCCCAAAGTGGGGGACTTTGCCTGTCTGATAGTGGGCAGCTGGCGTTGGCAGCCATTTTTTTGTATAAGTCACTTCCATGACCAATGTTTGGAAGTTGGGGACTGCTTATAATATCATTCTGAAAGAAAATTTTCCAACTCTGAATCCATAACGAAAGTAACCAGATTTGAAAAATGCTGCAGTGGAACCCGAGGGATGGAGCAGATGTAGTAACTGCAAGATGATAACGAGTCACAACAGAATGTCTGCGGATGAGGATTTGGGGCTTCATCTAGGACAAGAGGAGTTACTGAGAGAGGGGCTGAACAGGACCAAAGGCGAGAGAAGAACTGTCATTTCACAGGCATGGCAAAAAAAAAAAAAATCTATGAAGATTGAAGTTTAAAAATGAAATTTGATTCAACTAAGAGGAATCAATAAGGGGTGTGTGTGTGTGTGTGCTTGAGAGAAAGGGAGAGAAAGAAAGAGATGGGCATAGAGAGAGAGTATAAGTGCTTTTATTTCCTACCCTCTGGAACTTGGCTTAAACCAGACCTGTGAAAAATAGTATGGTGCAGTCCTGCAGTTCTCAAAATGTGGTCTCTGGACCCCTAGATGTCCCTGAGACCAATTCGGGGCGTCCATGAGGTCCACCACCCATTTGTCAGCTTGTAGTACTGTGGTGGCTTGCATTTTGCTGTGATATTGAAAGCTATGCCATCAATATTTCGAATAATGGCAGGGTCACTGTGATGGTTAATGTTGTGTCAACTTAGCTAGGCCATGATTCTCAGTGGTTTGGCAGTCGTATGATGTTTGGCAGTCGTATGATGGGATCTGCTGTGAGTAGCCAATCAGTTGAAGGGAGTTTCCTTGGGCGGGTGACCTGCATGGAAAATAAGTGGACGTTCTGGCAAGGCTCCTGGGCTCTTTAATTGTGCTGGATCCTGCAGCTGACTCCTGTTAGTCTGACCTCCAGTTCTTGGCACTTGAGCTAGCAGCTTACCTGTGGTCTTGCCTGTTGATCTTGGGATTCATTGATCTTCACCGCCTATGAGCAAGAGCCCTGATCTCTGACCTGCTGATCTTGGGTTCACCAGCCCCTGCAGCTATGTGATTCAGGAGAAGCCTCTATCCTGACCCACGGACTTGGGACATTCCAGCCTCTACAACTGTGTGAGCCATTTCCTTGATCTAAGTCTCTCTGTATGTATATTTATATGCTTTACTGGTTTGGCTTTTCTAGAGAACCAGCCTAAGACAGTCACCCATGATGAACGGGTTTCTGCAGAACTTTCAATCTAAGACAGATGATGAAGAAAGGCCTGAAGGTCTACTTCCAAAAATTAGCCAGTGAAAACAGTATTGATCACAACAGAATCTTGTCTGATATAGTGCTGGAAGATGAGCCCCCTAGCTTGGAAGGCACTCAAAACACACAGCAGTTGCAACAATAGACTGAAATATACCAACAATCATGAAGATGATGCAGGACTCAGCAACATTTTGTTATGTTGTACATCGGTTACTATGAGTCAGAACCTACTCCATGACAACCAATACCAATGACCTGAGGTCATAATAATTCTTAGATGTTATTTAGTATTATATGTGTCTACATGCGCACTTATAGTGGAAAAGCAATGGTGGATGAAACTGATAGTGCCTTAGGACAAATCAAAACAGTGGCACCAAGCAGTACTAGGCATTTTAGTTTTCATAGTCACATGCTTTCAGACAAAAACAGAAAAAAAAATTTACTTAAGAATGTCTCTGAAGAAACAGTAAAATTTATTTAAATATTGACCCTTGAGTATATGTCTTTTTAATATTCTGTGTGACAAAATGACACTTTTGTATAATGTATTTCTGCATACCGAAGTCTAGTGATTGTCTCAAGAAAAGGTACTTGAGCAATTATGTGAGTTGCCAGCTGAACTGATCGCTTTTTTCCTGGAACATCATATTTACTCGAAAGAACAAGTGGCAGACAAATTATGGTCATTTAGACTTGTGTTTGGCTGACATTTTCTCAAAAATCAAGGGAGTGTGCCTGTCACTTCAAGAAAAACAACTGATAGTATTTGTTGCCCATTATAAAAATGAAGTTTTCAAGGGAAAAATTAGGATTTTGGACAATGTGTATATACCAGTGTGAGCTTTCCAATACTTAAGACGTTTCTGATGAGATTGGTAATGATATCAAAGGGTGTGATTTTTTTGATGTTACATAATAAATTGTGTCCACATTTCTAGAGGACCAACACATGATACTACAAAGTTATGCATTGGTAAAATATCTGTTCAAACTGCAAGAGAGACCAATGGATGTTAGTGTAGCAGAGCATAAAAGTTCAGTGATAACTTTCACTGAAAGTTAGTTCATATTCCACATTTCGACTAACTTTTAAGAAACTTCTACTTGTCAAGTTTTACATCTGGAGAGGAAGGGACATGAATGGATCAGGGGAGTGTAAAAAGGGGTTCAACATTATAATATTTCATTTCTAAAAAATAAAATAACATTTTTCTCCTTAAATTCTATTTAATCTTATATTAATAACAATACATGGGCGTTCTTTTAGCAATTTCCTTATTTTTATTTATTTTCTACTTTTTAATTTATTTCATTGGCATTGTAAATTTTAATAGGGCGGTGGAATCCAGTTACATTTTTAAGTTACTGAGGTATTTTAACTATCTTTTATCGGTTCTCTTTCAGTTTGCTCTTTCCCCCCGCCCCCACCCCCCCGCTCCTTTCTTCTGTTTGACTAATATTTCTTTTGAGCCTTTTATTTTTTTCTTCCCTTTTGGCTTGGAATATGTAGATTCTATTTTTATTTTCTTAGTGATTACTGTTAACATTTTAACATTTATACTTAATCTTTTTTCAAACAATAGCTGAAGGTACTCAGCATCTCTATCCTGCCAGAATAAGACAAAGAACTTAACATTTCCAAACTTTTGTCATCCAGAATGCTATTTCCATTTTTTAAAGCAGCTAAATATAGTAACATTTTAAAAAAGTTATTATTTAATAAATTTGCCAGCATTTTCAAACCAATGAATTTACTCAACATTTTTTTCTTTCATCCAAGTATCTCCTTATGTATTTATTATTATTTTATTGTATACTCTAAGAAAGGAGCCCTGGTGGTGCAGTGGTTACGTGCTCAACCGCTAACTGAGGGGTTGGCAGTTGGAACCCACTAGCTGCTCTGAGGGAGAAAGATGTGGCAGTCTGCTTCCATAAAGAGTTACAGCCTTGGAAACCCTACTCTGTCCTACTGGCTTGCTGAGTCGGAATCGACTCCACGGCAGCGGGTTTGGTTTTTATACTCTAAGAAGTCTCATTCCCTTAGCTAACCTTTTCACCCTTTTCCTACCCTTTCCCTCTAGGTGAATTTTCTGTTTGTTTCTTTGTTTCTGTTTTAATATGCCCTGTGTTTCTTTTTGCAAAAATGAACATGGGTACGCATGTGCCTTGTGTATATACTTATTTCCCCTTTTGTTCTAACACAAAACATTGTGTGTTGTTTATACTGTTTTTCACGTAACAATGCGTCCTCTAAATCACTCTATATCAATTCATAGAGATCTTTCTTGACTTTTTTAACAGCTGCGTTGTATTCCATTTTGTTGATATACTTCGTTGTTGTTGTTAGTGGCCATAGAGTCGATTCTGACTCATAGTGACCCCACGTGTGCGGAGTAGAACTACTCTATAAGGTTTTCCAAGCTGTGACCTTTTGAAAAGCTGATTTCCAGGCCTGTCTTCTGAGTCACCTCCGGGTGGGGATGTACTCTAGTTTATTCAATTAGACTCCTATGGATGGGCATTTAGTAAGTTTTCGATATTTTGATATGGCAGGAAAATTTCAATATCAATAAGTTTAGGTATATACTGTTTTGATTAGTTGAGGGGTATCCTCAGAGTAAATTCCTGGTGACTGGATCAAAAGTAAATACTTATTTTATAGCTTTATTTATTTAAATTCATCCGAGGTCTTGTTGTGCTTCTTGAGTCAGATAATTTATGTTGTTTCAGTCTTTTCTTAAACACTTTCTGTTGTTACTTCTTCAAATACTGCCTCATCAATGTTTATTCTTGAATTTACAGTTTGTTGGAGTATCTTAATACTCTAACATGTCTCAGCTTCTCTTTAATATTTTTGAGCCTACTATTATTCTGTACTGCATTTTAGGTAAATTTCTTAGAACTGTCTTCCAATTTAATCATTTTCTTCCAATTGGGTCAATTTTATACTATACATGGCATATTACAATTTTTTTTCCAGTAGCTATACCTTTATATTTTCAAAATTTCTAAGTGTTTTTTTATTTTCTCTCTCCTTGTATTTGAGTCACATCTGTCTGTTTTGGTTCATAACCTTATTTTTTTTGCCATTATATATTTTAGTTTCTTAAAATACTTATTTCAAATGTATTTACAAATTGCTTTAATATTTTCATTTCCTAAGGCATATATTATTCCATTTAATGAACACTTTGGTTGTCTTCCATAAAGTTAATTTCCCCCTATACTTTGAAATATCTATTGGCAGTGCAATAAATCCTTTTTATAAAGCCTTTCTAGCCATGGTCTTTAACTCCCACAAAATGATTGGCTGGGACTATGCAAATAAGGCATGTAAAATCCTTGCATGGATTGAACAGTTTAGTTTGCAAATAAGGTGACTGTGTCGTACGAAGGAGATTGGTCAGTCTTGCCATCTTGCTAAACTTATGAGGGCTAATTACACAGAGGTTCAGTAGGACCTCACTATGATCAAGAAGAAGAGTCCGGAGCAGAGTGTGTCCTTTGGACTATAGACCTGGGGTCCCAGTGCTGAGAACCTCATACCCAGAGAAAGAGCAAATGCTGAAGATGGCAAGACACAGCAGCAGTGGGCCTGCCTGGCCCACGGAGCAACAGCTGAGAGCCTTCAGGCAGAAGACTTGCTGGCAGAGCTCAAAGTGCTGTAACACTTGCCTGTGCAAGGCAGAAGCCTGAGTGTGCCGTGTGCAGGGGTAGCCTCGGAGAATCCCGTGCAGGGTCTTCCTAGAGCAGGGCAGAGCTGGACCCCTCTGGGCAAGGGGCTTGCCAGTGTAGCTAAGAGTTTTAACACTTGTACAAGAGTTGCATACCTACCCGCCTAGGCAGCGGGGGCCCAGGCAGCATGGTAGCAACAAAGCCGTGCAGGTTCAGGTAGCGTGGTGGGAGCCAGCAGCAGAGGCTTAGAAGGGCCCTGCAGCAGAGGCTCAGGCGATCCTGGGTAGGGGTCTTCCAGCTGCCAGCAAGTCTCTGTGAGGTCCAGCAAGGCCCAGTAGCAGAGCAGAAGCCTCGGGATCCATGCAGGCCCCCTGAGCAGTATGGTGGTAGCCAGAGGCAGCAGTGATGTGAACACAGCATCTCACCTGAACCCAGCCTGCCCAGAGGCATAAGAATGGACAAGGGGAATTTGTGGAAAGGTGAGCATTTCTCCTTTGGGAATCTTGTTATTGTTTAATGTTTGCTTTCTATAAATAATAATAATGGCTTTCACTTTGCCAACACTGGAAGAATCTTGTGTACACAGCTCGATCACAGATAAACATGGCGCCCATAGAATGGTTGATGCCAGTGACTGTACGTGTCTCATTCCTAGCAGTCTAAAGGCTGCTTGGAAGTTTGAGGCAGAGCCTGTCTGCAAGTGCAATGCAGATAGGCAGACATGAACATATAAGTTCCATTATCACAGTGAAACCTGTGGAAGCTGGAACACGATGTGACTGCCCTGGTTTTCTGGGTCTCATAAGTTTTCTGCCTTTGACAAGGAGCAGTCTTACCACTTTTCTGTTGCTTTCTGTTAGTGGAAAATATCTGAGTTTTCCTTCTCTGACAGATTTCCGCCTTACACAGGTTCTGGCTTTCCCAGGTTTCACTGTATTTGCTTTCTCTTCTTACCCACCTTTGTCTGGCAGAGATTGTATCATACAAGTCCTTTAATTTTGTAGGCCCCTTCTAGGTCTTATATTGCAAATCAGGGGTGTTCATCATGTGAGGATATTGCAAAACCCATCCCTATACCCATCAGCGGCAAATTACCCAACCTTTTCAGGTTCTTTTTTTTATCTGTAAAATGTAGTTAATAATAGTATACAGCTCATAGGATGGTTATGAAATTCAGTTTGTTTATTTATATATATATATATATATCTTAGAACAGTGACTGCACACAGGTTGTGCTGTAGAAGTCTTAGTTATTATCATTATTATTTAGTACAATCACTGGTAAATTGCTGGCATATAGCAGATGATTCACAAGTGGGGCTTGTGGTTATTATTATAATTTTTTAGACTAATTATGTTCTTCTAGCTCCCAGGTCATTTCCATGTGCCTTTTTAAAATTCCTATTGCCACATACTCCCTCTGTTCCTGATGAGACAAAGTAAGTGGTAGATAAGTGGACTTATCCCAGGGACGTTATTCTTTTTCATAAATGAATCCTGGCACAAGGTGTAGAACAATATTTTTGACCCTACTCAATCAAAACCCTCTTGCCTTCTGAGAAAGCATAAACCAGGAGGCTTTGAGGCACTGGCAAAAGAAGCAAATGAAGAGCAGGTGATGGTAGCTGGAGATGGATTCAGGTTGGCTTCATATATCTTGAAGTAATGACATAGTGCCTGTTGTATAATTAGAACTCAGTAAAGTTTCCATCAAAGAAAGTGGTAGGGATCAGAAGAGCAAAAGTCCAAAATCAGATATCTGGCCGTACTAATATTGTTAGGTTGAGAAAACACTCTGATGAGGTACCATATACCAAAGAGCAGTGCGTTTAATGGTTAAGACGCTATACTTTGGAGCCAGTCATCCAGGGTTCAAATTCAACTCTTGTACTTATCAGAGGGACTATTTAACCTCTCTCTGACTCCATTTCTCCCTAGTAAAATGGAAATGATAATAATATGATTATCTTGATTTAAAATATAAATATGATTATTTTGAGTTAATATATGCAAAATAGTTGGAAAAGTGTCCAGTATAAAGAAGCTACTCAATAGATATTGACCATTATTATAGAGCCCAAAGAGAGCTTTGAGAAAAATGTTGAGCTTGGAAGAGGAATTCCAGGGATAAGGGTTTCATTGATAAGAAATACAACCTGTCGGATTAGTTCAGTTACAGTTAAGATCATAAACTTTCAAGATGGGTGAATAAGATCAGAGCTGATTCAACACAGTAAGTACTGCTTTCTGATCAAAGTATATGAGACAGATCTTCTCCAATCACAGGGAAGTGGTGGGCAGGGGCATTAACTGGTGCTGCTCATACCTGAGCAAACTCTAGGATTTTTGTCTTCCACCCCTACTTTCTTTCCTTTTCTGCCGTTAACTCTCAAGGTCTAAAGTCTGAAACCCCTTGAGTGCTGAGCCATTGTTTCTTTTTCCCAAACTATGAAAATGACCATGGACCAGGAATACCAGATGGCGAGGAAACCATTGAAATCAGTAGCAAATCATAGACTGAAAAAGATGCAGATGGAGGGATCCCTGCCCAGCTCGTTTTAGGATGAGTTGTGCAACTCGTTCTCCTTAGTTACAATGTCGTTGGGGGCAAACTGTGTTTCCTCTACTCTTCTTTAAATTTATGGCATGGAAAAATTTGTCAAATATTTATAAATGCCAATTTTCTATGCAACTGAAACCTTTCTACAGAATATAACTGATAGACTGTAAATTTTAATATATAATTTACATATCTCCAAGTGTAAGCTGAATTATATCAGGGTACTGTATTTTTGGCACTTCTAAAGTTTTCAGCATCAAGATTTAGTTTGGCTTGTTCAGCAGTCAGTTTGCTTTCCAATTGGAAGGCATTAATGGAGGAGATTATGTATTAATCAGTATGACAACATTGTATGAGAGGCAGTATCATAGTGATGAATGCATGAAAGCAGTTCAGCTTAAATAATGTCCTAATTTGTCGGCTGATTTTAAAGTTTCCCATTCCAAGATGCTGAAAACATCAAGTACTTTATATGATAGAGGTCCAACCTCCTCACTCAAATTTAAGTATACAAGTAAATTCTGGGGCTAAGTGGAAGTGCTTTCAGATTACCCACTCAAACAGAGTTGAGCAAGCTTTTCAGACTTTCACGGGCTTGGTAATGTTATTGAAATGAAATATCCCTTCTCTAAATACTCTAAATCCTAGATCGTGTATCCAGAGTTAAATAACCAAAAAGACACACAAACAGATTTAAAAAATGCATCAAGTAGCCACCAAAGAGTTCATGCTGAAAAACTGGAGTTCATGTTTCTTATTCAAGAAGGAGAACCAAAACAATTTCTTTTGGCAGCTTTGGCTTTAGCTTATCAACTGGAGAACTTGACGACTTTGCCAAAGACATATGCAAATATGCGTTTGATTAAATAAGATGAAAACTTTACTGCTGAGATATGGTTTTTCTTTCCATTTCCAACTTTATTCATTTCATGCTCACTGTACCAAGCCTAACTAAGACCTCTATGCTTTTTGGTTGGACAGTAACCCTCTGTTTCTAAACAAACTCTTCTGATGCTGTGAGTTCAAGATACAGTATCGATGGGTGAATCTTCTATCATTCTCTGGTGTGTGGGGGTGGAGTGGGGTAGTGGCAGTGTTTGGGTATGGATATATGCAGAGGAACACTCTATGAGAAACAAGAAAAATCCATCCTGTCAAAATTGCATGCGCAGCAGCTTTATCACCATGATTGCACTGAGGTTTTACTTTAGAGTACCCTGGATTTTAAATTGAAAGTCAAATATAATTTGCACTAGAAGCATGAAGTGACTGACTATAAAGTGCTAGCAAGGCCCTGCATGACAAATTGGTATCCCTGTAATAATGAGCCTTGCCAGGTGGATCCAGCCCATGACGTAGAAGTAGACTGACTGCTCTGGGTTAGTGAAAGGATTGGTCCGAATGATGGGATGACTAAAACCAGACAGACTCCATTCAGTTCTATTATGGTTGGGTGATAGCACCAAGAGGCTGGCAGTTTGAACGCACCCAGAGGCTCTGTGGGAGAAAAGACCTGGCCATCTGCTCCCCTACAGATTACAGCCTAGAAAACCCTATGAGGCAGTTCTACTCTGGGGTCGCAGGACTCGGAATCAACATGATGGCACCTAATAACAACAGTAGCAGCAACTATTGTGAACTCCTATGCTGGTGTGCAAACTTTGGGTGACTATAATGCAAAACAAATGGTACAGCTGAAGAGAAAAAAAGTCTGCATTTCAGGGAAGAGAAGTAATATTTACTTAGTGTTAATCTTGTGCCTGGGACTTTGATAGACACTGTACGTGTACTTTCTTATTTAATACTCACAGTAGATTTTATTAACCATATTTTACAAATGGGAGCCCTGGTGGTGCAGTGGTTAAGAGCTCTCAGCAGCTAACCAAAAGGTCAGTATTTCAAATGCACAGGTCGCTCCTTGGAAACCTTACGGGAAGTTCTACTCCGTCTTATAGAGTCGCCATGAGTCGGAATCGAGTTTGGTTCTTGGTTTGGTTTATTTTACAAATGAGGAAACTGAGGCTCTAAGAAACTGAGTGACTCACAGAAGGTCACATTTAGAGAAAAGTGAGCAAAAGTAACTTCCACTGAGCCTTGACCACATGACTCCATGTTGTGCCTGGTGCATGCATATGTAATATCTCAGGTCCATTATTACACAACTCTTGGAGGTAGGTATTAGAATCATATTCTAGAGGTGAAGCAACTGAGTCTCAGAGAAGCTAGATTAACTAACCCAAGGGGAAAGAAGCCAATCAGTGGCAGAATTAGGCTTTGAACCCATCTTTGCTTGACGCTAAAGCCCATGGTCCTTCCACTCCCATCTCATGTTCAAGAAGGAGACCTGGTAAACTGGAGGATGGACTAATTTTCAGAGAGAAAAATACACCTTCAAGGATGCTCAAGGGGTCTCTATTTTCTCATGTCAAATGACTACACCCTTGCGGATCCTTCCTTTACAACTGTCTCACCACATGGGCTCATCCTGTTGCATCAGGCTTTTATAGTGTATCTTGACTGTAATACAGAAAACAATGAGGCATATTACAATAGCCAGCTCTATTAAATTTTCCCTCAGCTCACCTTGGAAGGCAAACAGAAGCACTATTCTGCCAATTTTTTCTCACTCGCTGACCTTTTCCAGACTCTTTGCAACCCATAAATTGAGATGGCCTGAAGCCACCCGATTCACATACTGAATGTTCAAAGAGGATCGGCAGTCACTTGACCAATGCTCAAGAGATGGGGTGTGTAGTTACCTTGGTCCCATGTAAGTCATTTGAAAGGCTTAGCTATGCGTCAGTAAGGATGAGCACATGCTGTTTGCTGTGTGCCTTGCAGGAGGCCATCTGGGAACATTGCACATAAACACAAATCCTCTCTAATTTTGGAAGCTTCTTAGTGGGATTTGTCCTACTGCTGCGAGCTACAGGTTTATGCCTCACTTGTGGTTGTGGAAAATTCAGCAGGACCTTTGCCAGGAATCATGTAAAAATTTATCTAATGACAGACGCAGACCTCCAGTAATACAAGTAACGAAACAGGTGATCTTCATCACTGGCTGTCCCTTGGGTTTGAGAACAATGTTTTACTCTTTTTACCAAACTAGCCTTCATCTTCTATTAAAGATAGCATGTCTTCTACCAGCCCCTGGAGGAGAAGCATAGGAGACAGAAACACCCCAAGCATTTGCTTCAGGGAGCCCTGGGTTCAACTTGGACTTCTGAACTTCCTGGACTGGTTGCATTTGAATAACCTAATAACTTCTCTGAAATGTTATTTCCTCACCTGGAGAGAAATACCCTTATCCCCTTCTCAATAGCTAAGAATTAACATGACATATTAAATGTGCATACAACTAGGAAAAGACTTAACATCTATTAAAGGTTCCATGAAAGTACTCTTGTTTGATGAACGCTTCCCTTGCAAACTGTGTGACTTTGGCCAAGTTATTTAACCTTTCTGAGTTTCAGACTCGTCTTCTGTAAAATAGGGAAAATAATACTTACTTTATAGGGTAGTTGAGAGAATTAATGGTGCAACATAGGTAAAGCACCTGGCATTGTAGGCACTCTTGCATGATACATTTTATAATTAAAAATTCTTTGTGGATTAATGTGGAAGGGGCTCAGGTATTACTAGGGTGACTGTGTACCCCAGGTTGACCTGGACAGTGCCTGTTTACACCTGTTGTTCTGGCAAATTATTAATAGCACGTTCTTCAGTCATGTTGTTGTTTTTGTTAGGTGCCGTCCAATTGGATCTGACTCATAGCAACCCTATGTCAACAAAATGAAACACTGCCCAATCCTGCACCATCCTCACAATCTTTGCTGTGCGTGAGCCCATTGCTGTAGCTACTGTGTCAATCCATCTAATTGAGGATCTTCCTCTTTTTCACTGACCCTTTACTTTACCAAGCATGATTTCCCTCTCTAAGGACTGGTCCCTCCTGATAACATATCCAAAGTATGTGAGACAAAGTCTCACCATCCCTGCTTCTAAGGACCATTCTGGCTGTACTTCTTCCAAGACAGATTTGTTTGTTCTTCTGGCAGTCCATGGTATATTCAATATTCTTCACCAATACCATATTTCAAAGGTACCAATTCTTCTTCGGTCTTCCTTATTCATTGTCCAGCTTTCAAGTGCATATGAGGTGATTGAAAATACCATGGGTTGGGTCAAGCACACCTTAGTCCTCAAAGTGACATCTTTGCTTTTTAACACTTGAAGGAGGTTTTACAGCAAATTTGCCCAGTACAATGCATCCTTTGATTTCTTGACTGCTGTTTCCATTGGTGTTGACTGTGGATCCAACTAAAATGAAATCCTTCACAACTTCAATCTTTTCTCTGTTTAGCATGATGTTGCTTATTTGTCCAATTGTGAGGACTTTTGTTTTCTTTATGTTGAGGCGTAATCCATACTGAAGACTGTAGTCTTTGATCTTCATCAGTAAGTACTTCAAGTCCTCTTTGCTTTCAGGAAGCAAGGTTGTGTCATCTGCATATTGCAGATTGTTAATGAGTCTTCCTCCAATCCTGATGCCATGTTCTTCTTCATATAGTCCATCTTCTCAAATTATTTGCTCAGCATACAGATTGAATAAGTATGGCAAAAGGATACAACCCTGATGCACACATTTCCTGACTTTAAACCACGCAGCATCCCCTTTTTCTGTTCGAACGACTGCCTCTTAGTCTGTGTACAGGTTCCACATGAGCACAATCAAGTATTCTGAAATTCACATTCTTTGCAATGTTATCCATAATTTGTTATGATCCACACAGTTGAATGCCTTTGCATAGCCAATAAAACACAGGTAAACATCTTTCTAGTATTCTCTGCTTTCAGCCAAGACCCATCAGATATCACCAGTGACATCCCTTGTTCCACGTCCTCTTCTGAATCTGGCTTGAATTTCTGGCAGTTCCCTGTCTATGTACTGCTGCATCCATTTTTGAATTATCTTCAGCAAAATTTTACTTACATGTGATATTAATGATATTGTTCAATAATTTCCACGTTTTGTTGGATCACCTTTCTTTGGAATGGACGCAAATATGGATCTCTTCCAGTTGGTTAGCCAGATAGTTGTCTTCCAAATTTCTTTCTTCATTCATAAAAGGTTCCAAATAAATTCTGTGCTCTCCTTAAGTGTTATTAATATATTGGTAGGAGGCTGGCTTTTTGAAAAAGAGAGAGTGTAATAACAGTTCTTTACTAATAAGTAAGATTTTTTGAATTCTTCCAAGGAGGTAATATATTATTAATAATTAGCCATTATTGTCAGTTGCTGTCCAGTTTGCTCTGCAACACCAAAAAAAAAAAAAAAAAAAAAAAAAAAAAAAAAAAAAAAACTGTTGCCATGGAGTCGATTCTGACTCATAGCAACCCTATACTACCTAATGCATAACAGAACAAAATATTACCCAATCCGGTGCCATCTTCATTATCCTTTCAACCTAGGGGGTTCATCTGCTAGCACTGTATTGGACAGTATTCTGTTGTGATCCATAGGTTTCAATTGGCTAATTTTTGTAAGTAGATCTCTAGGCCTTTCTTCCTTAGTCTGGACAAAGTTGCCCACCACAGGTGGCAAAGCTTCCAGCATCATGGCCACATGCAAGCCACAACCATATAACAGATTGACAGATAGGTGGCCATCATTAAGCCACTACTTAATATTATTAAGTAGATCACCATCTGTGAGACAGAAACTAAATACACACAAAATACATTTTCCACCTGCTAGCATCCATTCTCCAAGAGCACAGGGCTTTCATACTGCCCTCTGCCAGCTTCAGATCACCTCCTGTGATTAACTTTATGGGGTGGCTCATTAGGTGCCCTAATTGCCTGCAGAGCTTCCTGCTCTTACTAGTGATCCTAAGAAGGTTAGGCCTCTCGCAGTGGTTTATCTATGGAAAACAGTGCCTACTACAATTAGTTTTAAATTGCTGAATGATCTCTCACAACTGGCAATGGAAACTGTGATGGCAAATAGAAACTGCTCTTTGCTCCCCCCACCCAGTGGCACCCAGGGCACTTGCCATACCTGCTATACCCTAGATATGCCTTTGGTGCCCTCTCCTCATCTACCTCCTCAACCCAACAAGCATACATCCTATTATTTTTGCTGCTGGAGTCTTCCTACTGCACCAGATGATCTTTGGACATTGATAGCTATGATGGCTAATTCATTGCTCATGATCTCAGGAAGCTCTGGTAGTCCACTCTGGGCCCATAGGTAATGGACTAGGCTATATGGATCCCTGCCTCAAGATGAGGGTGAGGTAGGGAGGAACATATTCCTGAGTGGTCCTTTGGCAACCCCTACCCCACTGTTTTCTCCCATTCCACCACATCCAGTAGGTTCCAAGAGCAAATGAGAAACAAAATGGTTTTTCTGCCCTTGGGACCCACCTGATATGTAATTCTTAGGAAGATGGAGGCATCAAGAGCAGTAAGTGACTTGCTTTCATTCTCCACAAACACTGACCCTCTGTCTTCCCTTGTTAACCTACCTGAAACTTCCTCATCAGTTACAGAAGAGAAAAATCAATTCTCCTGCAGCCAACTTTTATTTCCAATGACTATTGTCTCATACCTGGTATGTGTCCTTTGATCCAGTTCTCTGGAATGTAGGCCATCTTTCTTAGAAGTCACTGTGTTAAGTTGGTAGAGAAATGAAAAAGTAACCCATTGTTTCATGTGATTAGCATGAGTAAATACTATCAGATCACTTTGCTATACATGTAATGGGCCCTTCTTATAGTCTTCCAACATAGTAGAGATACTTCAAAAATATAAAACAATATATAAGTTATACCAAACTACATGCTTTGCCGTCAAGTTGATTCCAACTTATAGTAACTTATAGAACTGTCCTATAGGGTTTCTGAGGCTGTAATCTTTACAGAAGCAGATGCCACATCTTTCTCCCTTGGAGTGGCTGATGGGTTCAAACTGTTAACCTTTAGGTTAGAAGCTGAGTGCTTAACCTCTGTGCCACCAGGGCTCCTATATAAGTACATTATAAATCAAGGGGTTGGCCAACATACTTGTAAAGCTCTGTATAGTAAATATTTTAGGCTTTTCAAGCCACATATGATCTATGTTATGTAGTTTCCTGCCTATCTTAGTCATCTAGTGCTGCTATAACAGAAGTACCACAAGTGGATGGCTTCAACAAACAGAAGTTTATTCTCTCACAGTCTAGCATGCTAGAAGTCCGAACTCAGGGTGTCAGTTCCAGGGGAAGGCTATTTCTCTCTGTTGGCTATGAAGGAAGGTCCTTGTCATCAATCCTCCCCTGGACTAGGAGCTTCTATGTGCAGGGACCCCAGGTCCAAACAACATGCTATGTTCCTGGTGCTTCTTTATTGGTGGTATGAGGTTCCCCTGTCTCTCTGCTTGTTTCTCTCTTTTATATCTCAGAACAGATTGATTTAAGACACAACCTAATCTTGTAGACTGAGTCATGCCTCATTAACATAACTGTCAATAATCCCACCTCATTAACATCGTAGAGGTAGGATTTACAACACATAGGAAAATCACATTTGATGACAAAATGGTGGACAATCACACAATACTGGGAATCACAGACTAGCCAAGTTGACACACATTTTTGGGAGACAAAATTCAATTCGTAACCCTGCCCTTATTTTTCTTCTTCCTCTTCTTGCCTCTACTCCTACTACTTCTTTTTTCTTCTACTTTTAAACACAGCTTTAAAAATGTAAATACCATTCCTTAGCTCATGGATCATACATAAGCAGACTGTGGGCTATATTTCACACATGGGCTGTAGTTGGCCAATTCCTAATATAAGGATAATAATAAAAAAGATATCAAAGTGCCTACCACCCAGTTTATGAAACAAAACAATACCGACAATATTGGCATTCACTCTATGACCCTCATAATTTCATCCATTTTATTTCCCCCAAGAGTTAACCCTGAGGCCAGGAGAGATATCAATGCTCTACAGTCCTTGCCTATCTGCCACAGGTGTGGGGAAAGGTGATTTGCCCACCTTCAGTCTGATAACTGGCCTCTCAGTGTTCATTTCCTATCCCAGGATGTGCCTCTCCCTGCTGTAACTGAGCATGGGAATTTCTATTCCCTTTGGGGGAATCCTACCTCTAACCATGAACTGTGGATGAGTACTTTGGCTCTAATAGTATAATTATATAATAGTCTGCAAAATAATAGTCTAATTTTAGGATGTCTTAATACGTTTGGTCTTAAATAACATGAAACTTATAGAACATTGCATTATAACTTGGTTTGGGTTGAGCTTTGAGCAAGCTAAGTTCAATTCTCTTCCTTTTTATAGTTTTTCCTGGGATATGAAATGAAATATCAGGTAGCATGACTTTTTTCTGTATATCATCATTCTAATACTGTATTGTTTTAAATTGTTGTAGCTATATGACTTAATACTAAGTGGGTTAAGTCTCTTCCCAGTAGCTTTCTTTTAAACTGTGGTATCATATTTTTTTTTGAGATGAACTTTATTCTTTTTGTTTTCAAAATCTATCATCATTTGTATTTCAGTGAATTTATAAATTTACTTTCCTCCTGTAATATACTCTTTCTGCCCTTCATTGTGTTGTTCTGCTTGGTGGATCTGTTTTCTCACTCTTGACAAGTGCATTTTCTATTCCAGAAGTTGTTTTGTATCCCAGAAATTATAGGTCTTATAGTCCGAGACTGAGGATTGCCCCATTAAGAAGGTCTTATGGTAAATGATCAGTGCTGCTGCTCAGCATTGATGGACTCTGACCCCACTATTTTACTGAACTCAGAGCAGTCAGACTCATGCAATCAGTTTCTATTCAACGGCTATTTGACTTTTTTTTTTTCCCCAGGAGACTGGATCAGAAACACTTTTGGCCTGGGCTATCTTGGCATTGAGAACTTTATGTACACACACTGAGTATATATTAGGTGAATTTTATGTTGTTATAATTCCAACAATAAACTCCGCATAAGGTAGGTTTTTTGGAGCCCTGGTGGCACAGTGATTAAGAGCTATGTCTGCTAACCGAAAGGTCAGCAGTTCAAATCCACTAGCTGCTCCTTGGAAACCCTGTGGGGCAGTTATGTTCTGTCCTATAGGGTCGCCATGAGTCGGAATTGACTCAATGACAGTGGGTTTGGATTTTAAGATAGGTTTTACTCTTTTTCTAGAAGCCAAGACATTTGTTTAATTTTTGTTAGGTCCAAATTAATACCACTCCACTTCACCTTCATGTCATTTCATTATTATGACGTATGCTGCCTAAAAATCTAGAGAGGGCACTGTGAAGGTCTGAGATGCTCACAGAACTCCAAAATCTCCAAACCTTGGAATGTCACAGTTACTTAGCAAGACCCTTTTCTCCAAGCACAGAGAAACAGAGCTCGTACTTAACTCAGTTTATGCTCATGTTACCATTTGTATATTTTCTGTCACCAAGATAGCTATTGTCATGATGGTCTGAAATTCCATTCCATATTAAAATAATGCTAATTAAGAAACAGATAAGAGTGAAGTTTAAATTACTTGCCAAATGTAAGGTTTTTTTTTTTTTTGTTTGTTTGTTTCTTTGGTATTAAAATTTAAACACCTCTTTTGGGTTTGGTCACACCTAGTACTGGCAGTAATTCAAGCATGCAATCTACTCAGTAACCACAGAATAGGCCAGTGCCTGATAGTATAGTAACTACATATTAAATCCTTTCCATTGCAAAAGCTTATTAACATTTAAAAAGAACTAGGTCCATTTATACTCTGACTATAGAGTCTAACGCCTGCTGAGCAGAACTCACTGCCATTCCCAACTTTTTCCCCTCTTTTGCATTTACTAAAGTCCTTAAATATCAGCAGCACACTAAAAATTCTCATATAAATGTACCAAATGAAATCCCATCTTCAGTTCCACCCTCCCAACCCATTTCCCCCGTGTTCACATAACATTGAGGGGCTAATTTCGGTAGATTGTCAAAAGCAAAGGTGAAGGTCCATTTAGCAGCCAGCTAGTTGCTAATTAGTACCCAACTAATTTAAACACTCCCAACTGAACACTTTGGAAGATAAGCATTCTACGAATTCAGCTCTGCTGTAGGTTGAGCCCTGATTGCGTTCTTAGCAAGATAAGCCACGTTCCAGTGCTTTCTAACATCGATTCTTAACCCAAAGCTAAAATCCTATCTTATAAGCATGTTGATTTTTGTCTTTGATTGCCTGCTGCAAGGGGTACTAACTTATGAGACTGTACACAGTTGGTTGCACATCCTGGCACAGAATTAAAAAGGACTCTCTTGTCCCTTTTGAGAACTCTCCCCACATTAATAAAATATTGGGGAGGTAGAGGAAGGTATAAACATTAGATAGACAGAAGTGGATTGTCCAAGTGCAGATTTGTCAAGAGAAGCTGAGCTTGGCTTGGTCTTCCTGGAGATGGTAATGCTCCTTCTCATACATTGATGCATTCAGACTGGGGCCTGTATTTGTCACTGGAACAAGGCACAAAGCTATTTCTGCAAAGTCGCACAGAACTTGACCAGACCTTGAAGTCATTTTACTCTAATGACTTGAATTAGTACTTTCCAAGTGCTCAGTGTGAAGGGGAAAAAAAATAAAAAGGAGAAATGTTTTTAATCACTTATTATTTGTCGTGGTTAAGAGCTACAGATGCTAAACAAAAGGTTGGCAGTTCAAATCCACCAGCCACTCCTTGGAAACCCTATGGGGCAGTTCTACTCTGTCCTATAGAGTCGCTATATGACCGCTATGAATCAGAATTGAATTGACAGCAACTGGTTTTTTTTTGTTGTTTGTTTGTTTTAATTTATTAAATACATGGAGCCTTGGTGGCACAGTGGTTAAGAGCTATGGCTGCTAACCAAAAGGGCGGCAGTTCAAGTCCACCAGCTGCTCCTGGGAAACCCTATGGAGCAGTTCTGCTCCGTCCTGTAACGTCGCTATGAGTCAGAATCAACTCGATGGCAATAGGTTATTAAATACATTTGCAAAATGGTTATAAATAGTACCAATCTTGAGACAGAGGTAGTGGTGTGCCTTGGGAGCCTGGACCAGCACCAGGTATTGTGCCTCTAACTCTCTTGCTCTTTCTACAATCCCACACCGAACTCTCCAGCTCTTAGTGAGGAGAAACCCAAAATTATTAACGGTGTCTTGGAAGAAAATACTGTTGTCCTGATTTTTCTAAAAAGAAAGGAAAATAGGTCAAAATGAATCTTCTAAAGTCACTGAATTGTAACTGTTCAAGGATCTTTGAGAAAGGCATGGAAAAAGTGCAGACTGCTAGCTTTAATAAGGCTAACGTGATCATGCAAATCTAATTTGCAAGAAATATTGTAACTGATCTAAGAAAGGTGCATTACCCTGTTGTAGCTATGGTTCTTTCATGCCACAGCCGCTGTGGCAACGTGGTGGGTGAGGCTGGGAAGGCAAGGCTTTATGGAGAATTAACAAAATCAATGTATATTTTAGAAATGTTAGATTGAGGTTCTTTGTCACCTCAGGATTGCTAGGACAGGTACGTGGCGAAGGAAGATGTGGAACATGTGAGAGGCAAAGTCTTAGGGGACCGAGAAAAAAGAACAAACTTTTTACCTTGGTCAGTTGCTTACCTCCGAATTTTGCCGATGAGTAGCTTTGGAGGGGAGAAATAAAATAAGGTTTCAGAAGCAGCTGGATTTAAATAATATGAGCATACAACATCCCTTTTCTGACCCTACTCTTCCTTCTCAGAAAAGATTTCCCTAGGTCTGAGAATCAGGAGACCTGGATTCTATAGCTCTCTGCAGCCATCAAATGAATTCCTTTACTTCTCCAGGGTTCCACTTTTTGTTTATTTAATAAATGGGCTCAAGTACATGATTTCTATTCAGTTATAAACTGCTATGATTCTAATTTCCTATTAGAATATTCTACTCTACAGAGGACACATAGAGTTGAATGAATGAGTTATGATAATTTTTGTCTGATGTACTCATCTTTGTGTGTTTCCTGTGTGCACAGTGCATTGTATGAGATAGACTCAGAATAATTGTTGATTGAATAATTCCTGATTCCAAAGTACTTCTGTACAATTTTCAGAAATGTCTATGGGTAGCCATGACATAATGGAAGTATCCTTGTAGATGACCTTGACCATGAAACCTCTATTCCATGAAAATTCCAAGGAAAGTGTTCCAACAACTAATTCAAACTGAGAGTCATGAAGGTAAAAGGGGCTGCCAAGAAAAGTGACGGATGCTGCATGGCAGACAGAACAGAGTTCACGCTTGATGCCACCAGCTAGATGGGTGACCTTGTGCCCATCATAATCTGCCTGTGTTCACATTACTCATCTTAATTTTATATTGTTTCCACCAATCTGCCTTACTTATGGGTTTTTAAATTGATCATGCTGAGAGTATTAACCTGTTTGTATTGGTTCTATTTTCCTTCTTGTTGCGTTTAGACTGTTAACACTCTGCAGTGTCCTCCTCCAGTATTTCTGGAGGTTTCAGGGAATATCTTCGGTGTGCATGAACAGCACCATCAACTGCTACACGGCGTCTGCCAGGAACTACTGCCTGTCACGGATACCACTCCGGCTTCTGTTGTGCAACACATTGTCTGATGATAATACCTGCCACTTCCCTTGGCCGCTATTGGGTCAAGAAATAGAGCTGTGACTTCTGTTCACTATTGACTCAGTCATTAGGCATTGATTTCTGAGCTCTGGCTGGACACTCTCCCTCCACTTCTAGAACTCTTGTAGGAGCAAAGCTGCACTGTGTTCTCTGAAGCCCAAAGCATGCTTTAAGGTGAACACTTCTCTTTCGTGTGACTTGTTAGGGGGCTATCCAAGAAGTGAAAGTTTAGTGAGATGGTTTCTTTGACTTTTTATTCTCCCTTCTCTGTTTTCTTGGGATCCAACATGTGCCTACAGGATGAATTGGAAGATATATTAGAATGGCATATACCTTGTGGTAAGCTCTTCATTTCTGACACTGATGCTTTGTAACTGTCCAGTCTCTTCTTTTTCATGGGTTCTCTGCCAGGATAGACCCCTGCAGAGCTCACTTCACTAATTCATCGAGCACACCCAGCTTGGCTAAATCTCAGTGGTTCATAGTGCTATTGCCTAAATTGAGATTCCTGGTACACGTAAAATAGGAATTGGTATGGATATGTAAAATACACCTCATTGAGAGAATAAAAGAGAAAATGCATATGACCATTTCAACAGATAAAAGAAAGTGATAAAAATCACTGTCCTGTCTATAAAAAACAAAACAAAAACTAATAAACTAGGAATAGAAGGGGGCAGATTTATCTGATAAAGTTTATCTAAATATATCCAGTGTCAAACATTATATATTTTTTTAATAGTTTTGTTTTAATTGTACTTTAGGTGAAGGTTTACAGAACAAATAATTTCTCATTAAACAGTCAGTGCACATATTGTTTTATAACATTGGTTAACAACCCCACGACATGTCAACACTCTCCTTCCTTGATCTTTTTTTTTTTTTTTTGGTGAAAATATGCATAGTCAAAGATACACCATTTCAAAAATTTCTACGTGCACGGTTCAGTGACATCTATTACGTTCTTCAGTTGTGCTGCTATTCTCACTTTAGATGAAGGTTTACAGAACAAAATAGTTTCTCATGAAACAGTTAGTATACATGGTGCCCTATGACAATGGTTAACAACCTCACTACATGTCAACACTGTCCTTATTCAACCTTGGGTTCCCTATCACCAGCTTTCCTGTCCCCTTTTGCCTTCTAGTCCTTGTCCCTGGACTGCTGTGCCTCATTAGTCCTGTTTTGTTTTATGGGACTATCCAATCCCCCGCTGAACAGTGAACCTCAGAAGTGACTTCACCACTGGGCTAAAAGGGTGTCTGGGGGCCATACTCTCAGGGCTTCTCCAGTCTCTTTTAGGCCAGTAAATCTGGTCTTCTTTTGTGTGTGTTAGAATTTTGTTCTACACGCATCTCTAGCTTTGTCCAGAACCCTCAGTTGTGATCCTGGTCAGAGTAGTCAGTGGTGGTAGCCGGGCACCATCTAGCTGTACTGGACTCAGTTTGGTGGAGGTCTTGGTAGCTGTGGTCCATTTGTCCTTTGGACTAATCTTTTCCTTGTATGCTGTTCTCTTCATTCTCCCTTGCTCCCAAAGGGGTGAGACCAGTGGAGTATCTTAGATGGCCGCTCACAGGCTTTTAAGACCCCAGACACTAGTCACCAAGGTAGAATGTAGAACATTGTCTTTATTAACTGTGTTATGCCAATTAAGCTAGATGTTCCCCGAGACCATGGTCCCCACAGTCCTCAAACATTATATTTAATGGAAAAAATAAATATATTTTCCTTTGAAACTGGAAACAAGACAATGATGGTACTATCACCACTTCTATTTGACTTAGTGCTGGGCTCCCTAGCCAATGCAGCAAGGCAAGAGAGAGAGAAAATATATAAGGATCAGAGAGGAAAATGGTAATGCTATCATTTATAAATGATGTACGTGTAGAAGATTCAAAATAATCTGAAAGTTTTCTGAATAAAAGCCAATATTAAAAACATACATTCTTATATATCAACAATAAGTAGTTAGGTGATTTAAAAAATACCATTTAGAACAGAATTAAAAGTAAGAAATGACTAGGAATCAATTTAACAAAGGATATGCAAGAGTTCTAAGAAGAAGACATTATTGAAAAAAATTAAAGAAGATATAAATAAATAGTGAATTATGTTCGTGGATAGGAAGACTCATTATTGTAAAGATGTCAATGTAATTCTTACCAAATGGCTATCTAGATTTAGTGTAATGCCAATCAAAATCTAGGCATGTTTGTGTATGTGTGCGTGTGTGTGTGTGTGTGTGTGCACTCTCATGAGAGAGAGGGAAGAGAGAGATATGAACAAGACGCTTCTAACATGTATTTGAAAATGCAAAGGGTCAAGTGTAGCTAAGACACTCTTGAAGCCGAACAAAGTGGAGGAAGACTTGTACAACTAAATATCAACAATTAATTTAAAGGTACAACAATTAAGACAGTGTGGTTTGGCATGGGATAGAGAAATGGGCCACTGGAAGAGAGCCAGAAGGTGATCTACACATTTATGGGTACTTGGTTTACGACAAAGGTGAAGCTCTTTGGGGAAGGATGGCCTTAGTTAATGGCGCTAGGCCAGTTGGATATTCACAGTAAAAACAATTAAATATAGCCCTTATCTCACACCATAAAGAAAAATTATTTTCAGGTGGAGTGCAGACTTTCCCGTGAAAGCAAAACAATAGAGATATTAGAAGATCATGTAGTAAAATATCTTCATTATCTCAGGTAAGGTAATGGCTTTTAAACAGAATAAACATATGGAAAAAATTGATAAATTTTACTACATTAAGATTATTAATTTATTTTCTTTAGAAGAAATCATTAAGAGAGTTAAAAGGTAAGTTACCGAAGGTGAAAACATATTTGAAATTACATGTATGATGCAGCAATGTATGAATCCAGAGTATTAAAAAAAAAATGCCTACAAATTGATAAGAAAAAGATACAACCTGTTATAAAGATGGGTGTGAGACTTGATCAGGCACTTCAAACGTAGGATATCCAAACACCTAGTAAACATATGAAAAGATGTCGGTGTCATTAGTAATCAGAGGAATGAAAAATGACATACCCTGATGCATCTATCTGAAAGACTAAAATGAAAAGTCAGAAAATATCAAGGGTTCTAAGAATGTGAAGCAAGAGAAATTCTCAAACACTGCTGATGTATATTGGTGCAATCATTTGTAAAACTGGTTTCCTTTAGTCACTCAGTCTAAAGATGCACATAACAATGACCTCCAGTCCTACCACTAGGTATACTCCAACTGAAATGCCTGTCCATGTGCCTCAAAAGACTCATACAAGTATGTTTATATCAATATTATTTCATAATACTTCAAAACTAAAGTACATCAACAATAAACCTCATTGCCATTGAGTCAATTCTGACTCATAGTGACCCTGTAGGACAGAGCGGAACTGTTTCATAGGGACTCCAAAGTTGTAATCTTCATGGAAGTAGACTGCTACCACTTTCTCCCGCGAAGCAGCTGGTGGGTTCGAGTCTCTAACCTTTCGGTTAGCAGCTGAGTGCTTAACCATTTGCACCACCTAGGGCCTCCTCGACTAAAGTATAATGTTTAGAAATGCATGCTTATGTGGAGCACCTACAAAGCAAATAAGAAGAGCATTACCAAAGAATCCCAGTGGTGTTAACCTTTAGGGGACAAGGAGGTAGTTGTGAGGGGCTTGGGGTGGACAAAGGACTTCTGACTTCTGGTAATGTTTTATTTTATGACCTGTGCAGAATTACAAAGGAGTTTCCTGTTTCTGTATCTGTCTATAATGTGTGTAAAATTTCACAATAAACCCGTGTGTGTGTATTTAAAGGAATATATGTAAGATTCCAGGCCCCTATTAGGTTCTGTAGGCATGGTAGCTACTTAATCATTCCACCTCCCTCTTCTTGCCCTGATTAACTCTGCACACCTCAGCTTAAAAAGCAATGAATAATCTTGGTTTGAGTGCACACCACAGACACCCATCCCCAGAAGGAATGGTGCCTGGAGCATGAGCAGATTGCAGAGGCACAGGGCATTCATTCCTGCCTTGTCTGATTGCCTCTTACACCTGCACCAGACTTGTCACACTGGCAACGATACGTTTCAGGGCCACTGAGCACCCCGATGCTTCATAATTACTGAAACACATGTGCTAAGTCACGTTTTGCTAAGCCACAATGAGAATTCTCAGTGCTCAATCGCCCTCAAAATTTCTCATCTCTTCCCTGGGGTGAGGTGCTTTGGTTTAGCAACTACACATGGGGATTGCATTTAAATCATTTAAGGTCTGGAGTTCAATATTTCCTGAAAACAGCCTCTTTTCCTTTG
Organism: Trichechus manatus latirostris; assembly: GCF_000243295.1. NCBI lineage: Eukaryota > Metazoa > Chordata > Mammalia > Sirenia > Trichechidae > Trichechus > Trichechus manatus. The sequence goes on from NW_004443980.1 coordinate 16,444,024, forward strand.
GCATTCCTCTTCAGGCACATCTGTGTGTCTTTACTTCAAAGTGAGGGATACCCTCCTCATGGGCAGGAGGCACTGGAAATGCTTTAACTCTTTCAGTGCACAGGTGTGCATCCTGATGGCTTCTGCTTGCCTCTTCCACACGGTTAATCACTCCTTGGCAGTGGCTCTTTTACGTCATTAACCATCCATTTCTGCCTTTTAGCAGCAGAAGCCTCAACACAGTAAACCAGCTGTGTGGACAGCTAAAGGTCAGAAGAAGTAGTAGATCAGAGTTAGGCCAACACAGAGTACATAAAACATCAAGGCCAATTTTACCCTTAGATAATGTTTCATTGTTGGTGTTGGCTGCTGTCAAGTCAGCCCATGGCGACCCCATGCACAGTGGACCATTGTGATTCACAGGGTTTTTATTGACTGATTTTCAGAAGTAGATGACCACACTTTCATCCCAGTCCATCTTAGTCTGGAAGCTCCACAGAAACCTGTTCAGCATCATAGCAACACACAAGCCTCCACTGACAGATGTGTGGTGGCTGTGCATGAAGTGCATTGGCCTGGAATAAACCCAACTCTCATGCATGGGAGGCGAGAATTCTACCACTGAACCACCAATGCCGATGTGACATAACATACAGATTCTCCCCAGGAGTTTCCCCAATGGTTGAATTGTTTATGCAGGTGCTGAGTTTTCACGACATAATTAGAGTTTTGCCTTTGATGTTGTTGTTTAGTTGCCGTGGAGTCAATTCCAACTCCTGGCGACCCCATATGTGTCAGAGTAGAGTCGTGCTCCATATGGTTTTCAAGGCTGTGACGTTGCAGAAGCAGATTGCCAGGCCAGTCATCCAAGGGTAGGTCTGAACAGCCAATCTTTTGGCTAGTAGTGGAGCGCTTAACCGTTTGTGCCACCTAGGGACTCCATGAGTTATACCCTAGGATGTATATTTCTTTGGAATCCTTTCACATTGACAAACTTAGGCTGTAGTGTAGATGAGGGATGTCAGAACCTATTCTGAAAGCAAGATTTTGTGGAGAGGTGAGCGAGAACAGCTGATGGTACTGGTGGCTGAAGCAGAAAGGAAATATTTTAGATGCCCCAAACAAATTTCATCATTTAATGATAAAACCAAGGCCTACCTCTGTAACAATCAATTCTAGAACTTCCCATTACTCCAGCTGTATTGAAAGTACAAGAAGCCAATTTCAGTTAGCTCATAATTAAATTAGAAATTTTGGAGTTGGAACAACAGAGACAATCAGATTGAAACAGACATAGAATAGCTTGTTATGTTTAAAAAGTCTTATTTTAGTTTAGTTTTTAGTAAGAGGTGTCTAGAGGTGAAAGAACAAGCTCCATCTGTATTTTTCCATGATAGAAGTGAATGATTTTTCAGTGTAATATATTTTGACACTTATTTTTCAGGCACCTACTGTGGGACAGGTCTGCACTTGCTATATTTTATAGAGACTTCTAGGATAGGCGAATGAGTCTGAGTCACTGCATCACATCACTAATCAGTATTTACGGAGTACCTAGGGGCAATGAGGCTGTGCAGCAGTACACACCACAGGCCTGTGGGGAGTTTGGATGCAGATTGTTAGAGAGCAGAGAGGAGGTTGGATGCTCCCCAAAGTGAATCTGCAGGACTACTTCCCAATTTAGACAGACAGCTCATTCATCTCAGGCAACTCTTTTGGGTATAATTTGCCAGTCATTGAGGCCCCTGATTTTTTTCTTCTTTCAACACAGCCATCTGCAGCTGATGAAAAATGACCCACTGAAGGTGGTGAATGTTTCCCCCCTCATTTCCTCTGACTTCACACAGCTGTGACAGACGGTGCCCCAGCAGGGTCTTCCCAGCTCAGCTTCCAGGTGGGAGCACGGTCATGATGGTCTTCACTTCAGGTCTGGGGACTGGATTCTGTTTGTTCTAACAACCCCACTCTCACCCTCTGGAACTGCACGCAGTAGGAAGTTGGCAACAAAAGTTATTGACTGAAGGACTGAAGATTCTTTTACTTCTAATGTTATAGATCTAAAAAGGGCTTGAGGGATCATTCTTTTAAATCAATCCTTTTATTTTAGGTAGAGGGAATCTAAGGCACAGAAATTTACGGTCATACAACTAGTTGGAGAGGAGTTAAGACTAGGGCCCTGGTCCCTGCTCAGTGCTATTTCCATTCCTAGTATGTTCCTCACTTTATTAGGCCATGTGTTTTATTGGTTACCTATGAAATTTACAGGAGTCACTGGATGGTACAAACAGTTAACACGCTCAGCTGCTAACCAAAAGGTTGGAGGATCTAATCCACCCAGATGTACCTTGGAATAAAGGCCTGGAAATCTACTTCTAAAAAATCAATTATTAAAAACCCTGTGGAGCACAGTTCTACTATGATACACATGGGGTCTCCGTGAGTCAGAATTGACTCAATGGCAACTGGCAGATACTGGTATAGAATCTGCTGGGGAAAATGGTATCTATTTTTTGAAAACTTTTTGTTTAGTACTTTAGTCCTACTCATCTTGGCTACTATCACTGGCCTTTGATATGTTGAATTAAGAATGTTCTTAGACTTCATGTGTACATGTTATGTCTTTCCAACTAGCCTACCTTCAAAAACCAAACAAATCCTTCCATTTAGTCAATTCTGACTCATAGTGACCCTATAGGACAGAGTAGAACTACCCCATAGGGTTTCCAAGGCTGTAATCTTTCCAGGAGCAGACTGCCAAATCCTTCTCCTACAATCTCATATATATATAGTTCTTAGAAGAGCATAATGCTTAAGGCAGAACTTTTTGACTCATTAAGCTAAACTGTTGTTCAGTTTTAAGATAGCTTCAGGGGATATTTTTGGTTTAAGATTTAAAGATTATCTCAGGACAATAGTTCCAGTGATACATCCACCCTTCATGGCTCCAGAAATCTAGAGTCCATGAGAATTTTAAATTCTGTTCTGCATTTTCCCCTCTTTGATCAGGAATCATCTATGGAATCTTGGATCAAAATGGTCAGTAATAGTAGCCGAGCACCATCCAGTTCTTCTGGTCTCACAACAAAGGAGGCAGTTGTTCATGGAGGCAATTACAACACATTCCATAACCTCCTCCTGTTTTTCACTCTCCTTCTTCCTCTGTTGTTCAGGTGAATAGAGACCAATTATTGTACCTTGGACGGCCTCTTGCAAGCTTTTAAGACCCCAGGTACTATGAAATGAACTAGGAGGCAGAACAGAAGCACTAAACAGGTTATTAACTGGGATGTCCCATGAAACCATGACCCTAAACCTCCAAACCAAGGAACAAAATACCATGAGGTGTTTGGTTGTACATAAGCAGCCTCAGCTGCTACTCTTTACTTTTATTTTTGGTTATTGTAAATATATCTACCACACGACTGTTGCCAACTCAATTTTTTACAGGTACACAACTTATTGACAACAATGACAATTATCAGCTGAGCAGCCCTACCGTTAACCTGGAAGATTCTATGATAAATTAATGTGCTAAGATGAAATCAATTGGACTTTTTCAATCAGACATTTGTTTGATATTGGCTATGTTACTCTTTAGCTGTAAGACCTTGATCAAGTTAATTAATCTCACTGAACTTCACTATTCATACACACACACACACACACACACACATACACACTCCTCACTTAGCTTCTGAAGACCAGGTTGTTATGAAAAAATCAGTGGTGGGGCCAAGATGGCAGAATAGTCAGAGGCTTCCAGTAGTCTCTCTTACAACAAAGAACAGAAAAAACAAGTGATTCAATTATATATGGCAATCTGGGGGCACTGAACATCAAAGGCAGAGTTGAGGAACTCGACTGAGTGGCAAGGAGAGGGAGAGACAGTTAGGAAGCAGCGAGGAGTTGCCAGACCTGACACAGCGAGAGCCAGACCCCTTTAGGCCTGAGCCGCCCATGGGTGAGCAGTGAGAAAGGCAAGTGGCGGTGCTTGGGAGGTGTATTCCACACCAGGAGAGACCCAGTGCCAGAGAGTCTACATGGCCATCCAGAACCAATGAGAGGCAGCCCTCGTCAGTGGAAGATAAGTGCTTGCACAAGGCTTACTGCATGGATCAAAAACACTCTCCCATTTACCTCCCCGCTCTCTGCTCTGCACTGGGTCCCAGACCAGCTTCAGCAATTGCCGAGTCCCCTGGGCCAGAAGTAGGATCCATCACACACCCAGAGCCATTCTCCCTGCCTTGGAGAGTGAACAAATTAAAAAACGGGGTGCAGGGGGAGGAATAAATTACCAGCTCCCTTAAGCCAGGAACCCAGGGAAGGCACAGCTCCTTTGCCTAGGCACAGGCATAAGGGATCCAAGGACTTTGAGTGCCTTTCCCTCTGCATAGACTTGTGTCGGCCCATCTCAACAGCATAGGGCTTCATTACTGCAGTAAAACAGGGTATATACCGGAACTCTAACTTCAACTCTTTCAGCTGTGAAGAGGCAGGTTCTTAACATTTGACACTGCTTTGCCAATTAAGCAGGGTCTTCACCTACCCACATCAGGGGCCTGAGGGCTGGTGACTCCACCCATGCCACCTAGCCACCTGTGAGAGAGGTCCATGAATAAGAGGTGCCCCCTAGTCCTTACAACCAACAGCATTAGGTGCTCATAGTCTGGCTGAAAAACCCGCCCACCTACGTGCTCTAGGGAACTGGGACACGCCTTCCTCCTGGACACTGATGGGTGGCTGTCAGACAACTGCCTTGCTCAGAGTGTGTCCCTCTGCTGCAACTAGATGCCTGTGCCTACACCAATCACCCATGCCTGTCTAGAGCTGTAAGTGAGAGCCTACACCACACACTTGGTGGCTATCTACCTGGGCACCTAGCAGAATCCGTACAAGAGGAGTGGGTGAACTCCTGAGCTCACATACCTAGTAACAGATCTAACCACCTGGTGACAGGACATTAGAGCTTCAAAGATGCCAATAATCAAACTAGCTCATATGAGCAGCCTATTTGGGCATATTAAAACAAAACAAGAAGCTAGGACATAGTAAGCAAACATAAAATAAATCAATATAATAACTTATTGATGGCTCAGATGCAACAGTCAAAATCAAATCACATAAAGAGGCAATCCATGATGGCTTCAGCAAGCTCCCAAAATAAAGAATCAAGAAATTCTCTAGAGGAGGCAAATTTCTTGGAATTACTGGAGGCAGAGTACAAAAGATTAATTTACAGAACTCTTCAAGAAATTAGGAAGGAAATTAAGCAAAACGCAGAACACACAATAGAGGAAATTAAAAAGATTAGAGAAGAGCATATAATGACAAATTTAACGGGCTGCAAGAATCCATAGTAAGAGAGCAATCAGAAATCCAGAAGATTAACAATAAAATTTCAGAAGTAGACAACTTGATAGAAAGTCATAGGAGCAGAATTGAGGCAATGGAAGTCAGAATTAGTGAGACTGAACATAAGGCACTTGACACCAACTTATTTGAGAAAACATCAGATAAAAGGATTAAAAAAAATGAAAAAACCGTAAGAATTATGTGGGACTCTATCAAGAGGAATAACCTACGAGTGATTGGCATACCAGGACGGGGGAGGGGATAACAGAAAATACAGCCAAAATTGTTGAAGATTTGTTGGCAGAAAACCTCACTGATATTGTTAAAGATGACAAGATATCTAGCCAAGATGCTCATCAAATCCCATATAAGGTAGATCCCAAAAGAAAGTCACCAAGACATATTATAATCAAACTTGCCAAAACCAAAGATAAAGAGAGAACTTTAAAAGAGGCTAGGGATAAACAGAAAGTCATCTACAAAGGAGAGTCAATAAGAATAAGCTTGGACTACTCAGCAGAAACCATGCAGGCAAGAAGGCAA
>NW_004443980.1:16449997-16458895 GCF_000243295.1 Trichechus manatus latirostris
CAACAACAGATACATAGACCAATGGAACAGAATTGAGAATCCAGACATAAATTCATCCACCTATGAGCAGCTGATATTTGACAAAGGCCCAAAGTCCGTTAATTGGAGAAAAGACAGTCTCTATTACAAAGGGTGCCAGTATAACTGGATATCCATCTGCAAAAAACTGAAACAAGACCCATACCTCACATCATGCACAAAAACTAACTCAAAATGGCTCTAAGACTTAAATGTAAAATTGAAAGTGATAAAGATCATGGAAGAAATATTAGGGACAATGCTAGGAGTCCTAATACATGGCATAAACTCAATACAAACTGTAAGTAACAATGCACAAGCACCAGAAGAGAGACTAGATAAATGGGAGCTCCTAAAAATCAAACACTTATGCTCATCAAAAGACCTCACCAAAAGAGTCAAAAGATAACCTACAGACTGGGAAAAAAAATCTGGCTACAACAAATCCAATCAGCAACTAATCTCTAAAATCTACAAGATACTGCAAAACCTCAACAACAAAAAGACAAACAACCCAATTAAAAAATGGGCAAAGGATATGAACCGGCACTTCACCAAAGAAGATATTTAGGTGGCTAATAGACACATGAAGAAATGCTCATGATCATTAGCCATTAGAGAAATGCAGATCAAAACTACAATGAGATATCATCTTACCCAACAAGGTTAGTGTTAATCCAAAAAAGAAAAAATAATAAATGCTGAAGAGGTTGTGGAGAGACTGGAACACTTACAGACTGTTGGTGGGAATGTAAAATCATAAAATCACTTTGGAAATCTATTTGGTGCTTCCTTAAAAAGCTAGAAATAGAAGTACCATACAATCCAGACATCCCGCTCCTTGGAATATATCCTAGAGAAATAAGAGCCATCACACGAACAGACATATGTACACCCATGTTGATTGCAGCACTGTACACAATAGCGAAAAGATAGAAACAACCTAGGTGTCCATCAACAGACAAATGGATAAATAAATTATGGTATATCTGCACAATGGAATACTATGCAAAGATAAAGAACAACAAGGAAGCCGTGAAACATAACATGGAGGAAGCTGGAGGTTATTATGCTGAGTGAATATAGTCAGTCACCGAAGGACAAACATTGTATAAGACCACTATTATAAGAAGTCAAGAAAAGGTTTAAACATAGGAGACAACATTCTTTGATGGTTACAAGGGTGAGGATGGAGGGGGAGGGTTATTTATTAACTAGATAGTAGATAAGAATTATCTCAGGTGAAGACAAAGATAGCACACATACAGGCGAAGTCAGCACAACTGGACTAAACCAAAGCTAGGAAGTTTCCTGAATACAATCAAACACTTTGAGAGACAGAGTAGCAGGGGCAGGGATCTGGGGACCATGCTTTCAAGGGACATCTAGGTCAATTGACATAACAAAGCTTATGAAGAAAATATTCTGCATCCTACTTTGGTGAGTGGAGTCTGGGGTCTTAAAAGCTTGCAAGTGGCCATCTAAGATTTATAAGTTGGTTCCAACCACCTGGAGTAAAGGAGAGTGAAGAACACAAAAGACACAAGGAAATTAGTAGCCCAAGAGACAGAAAGGGCCACATAAACCAGAGACTTCATCAGCCTGAGTCCAGAAAAACTAGATGGTGCCCGGCTACCACCAATGCCTGCCCTGATAGGGAACATAACAGAGAGTCCCTGATGGAGTAGGAGAAAGGTGGGGTGCAGAACTCAAGACCAGACTTAATGGTCTGACTGATACTGGAGGAACTCTGGAAAACGTAGCCCCTGGATTCTCTATCAGCCCAGAACTAAAACAATTTCCAGGGTCAACTCTTCAGACAGGGATTGGACTTGACTGTGGGACATAAAGGGATACTCATGAGGAGTCTGACTCTTAGCTCAAGTAGATACAAGAGACTAAACAGGCAGTTTCTGTCTGGAGGTGAGATGGGAAGGCAGAGAGGGTTAGGAGCTGGTTGAATGGACATGGGGAATCAGGGATGGAAAGGAGGAGTGTGCTGTCACAGTATGGGGAGAGCATTTAGTGTCACATAACAATGTATGTATAAATTTTTGTATGCGAAAAAATAAAGAAAAATAAGGAAAAATCAGTATTATGCAAAAATGCAGGATGACCACGTCAGATCACAAAGCAGAGGGTGAATACATCATTACACAACTACCAATTTACATCATTACATAACTGCCAAACCACTGAGAATTATGGCCCAGCCAAGTTGACACATAACCTCAACCATCACAGCCAGTGTTACTCTTGCCTCACACCTTGGTGTTCGTTACTGCCAGACATGCGTTGTCACTGTGCAAAATAGACAGTACATTTTTTGCTATTGTCATAAATGCAGAATGTCAGATAATGAGAGAGCCCATAAGTGAGGAGTGGGTGTATATAAGGAGCTAACATTACCTCCTGGTAGTATGGTTAGGAGGATGAAAATAAGATTTCAGTTTACAGTTCACTTTGTGTAGGAAGACTTTCATAATTCTTCCCTCACCCCTATCCCTCTGCCCAACAAGTCTGTGTTCCCATTATATCCAGTACTTGTTCTAGGAGATAGATTACACAGTTTTTTTTTTTTTGTTGTTGTTGTTGTTACATTTTTCACTTTACTTGCCAGTATCCTCCATTAGATTATAAATTCCTTGAGAGTAATAAACCTGTATTGTTCATGCCTGTATCTCCTATGTCTAGAACATTGCCTGGCAAAGAGTAGGTAGTCAGTGCAATTTATTAAATAAATGAATTAATAAATGCGCCTAGCATAGAGCCAGGAACAGAATATACCTTCATTGTATGTTAGTTCCTTCCTTCTTCTTTAAGTGGAAGTAGACATTTTGCAATTAGTTACTAATACCAATAAACTCTTTCCCTTGCCTTCTCACGTTAATATGTCAACCATTAGGTTAATCTCTAAATAAAGTAGGTAACTAGTTGAGTGTGCGTATTTAATATCTAAGATACACACAGCTGGATTTATTTTTGATACCAGCAGAGGAGTAGTACTATGCCTTTTGGAAATTAGAGCAAAAGGTGAAATAAAAATGGAAGCATGTCAAAAGGCAACAAATTTATAAGTTTTGAGCATCTCTAACTAATCTCCCGCATCAGGATCCTGAAACTTTCGGGATCCATGTGGGAGACTGGATTATTGGCAGGACTGTGCAGAGTGATACACATTCAAAGCGGCACAGTCGGCCACCATCTTTGAGTAGGGCACTGCTGTTTCCTAAACAAAAAAAAAAAAACATTGCGATCGAGTCAACTCTGACTCATAGCAACCCTATAGGACAGAGTAGAACTTCCCTGTAGGATTTCCAAGGAGCAACTGATAGATTCGAACTGTGGAAACTTTTGGTTAGCAGCTGAGCTCTTAACCACTGTGCCACCAGGGCTCTATTTTACTCTGGTCATAATCAACGGGCAACAGATTTGGTTGCTATGCAACGTGTACTCTGTCCTTATTTACTTAGGCAATTACTGAACCTTTTCTGAACCATTCAAAACCGGTTCAAAGCCCTGTGTCTTAGGCTAAAGTCTATGCTCAGAATCATTTTGTTGTTTTCTCACATGTGAACAAAGTTGACCAATGCAAACTACAAACTATTCTATTTTAAAAATAGATTTCTAGAGATATAAACGTGAGATAACACTTTGAAAACATTTTTCATTCAACTATAAATATTTTCTTTCTCTATAGATTTCTTAATTGACTTGAAAGAAATTTTAAAAATAAAATAAAACTGAGACATTAGGGTAAAATATCACAATCACAGTATACTTGATATGTATTTGATTTATTTGTATGTTAAGCTAAGAGGGTTTTGAAGATAATTAAATATAGTTGTCAGCTTCCTGGAAATCAAAGAAAAAGAAACGTGCAGTAAGTTATGAAGTTCTCTTTCTCTGAAAAAAAGAAGCATAATGTATTCTGTTCATCTCAGCCGATGTGAAGAGGTGAATCTGACTTAAAAAATCATCTGACAAATATGATTTCCTCAAGAGTAATTTTGGTTTGTTTGGGAGACATTGCAACCTATATTATCCTAGTTTGAATTTGCTTAAAACATGTTCAACAAGATGGTGAAAGGAGATAGTAGGTGGAGGCCTTATAGAAGCTTGGAGTGTCAAAGAGTAACTCAAATACAGTAAACTGTGTTGTGTTATGTTTGATGATTTTTTCATGTGAATTCCTTTCTCACACATTGGTGTCAGCTGGTAGGCCAAGTCAAAACAAAAGTCAAAGCAAGATTTACAAGAGAAAGGGGGTCTGGGGGAAAATCCTGCAGGCATTCTGGGAAAAATGAAACTTTGCTCTTTGCAATTTTGGGGAGTATAAACTGATTACCTATCACCTCGGAAACCCTGGTGGTGTAGTGGTTAAGAGCTACCGCTGTGAACCAAAAAGGTCAGCAGTTCAAATCCACCAGGTGCTCCTTGGAAACCCTATGGGGCAGTTCTACTCTGTCCTATAGGGTCGCTCTGAGTCGGAATTGACTTGATGGCAGTAGGTTTGGTTTTTTTTATCATCTAGCAGAGGATTCAACCTGGATATTCTATCATTGGTTTGGATGACAAGAGGAAGCAGAGAAAACATTTCAGCTTTTTGTGGAATCTCAGAGGAGCTTGAGTCTGTCTGGCTGTGAAATATACATAATAGGCTGCCTCTGTGTAACATCTGCTAGATCTTCCATCAGCATCGCCACCTTATCTGGGACAGCTCTGCATCACTTCCCTCATTCGAACATCTCATGAGAGTCTTCTGATTTCAATGAAGAAGGCCATGAGATAGTGAATCTTCTTCCTCAACACCACCCAGCATTGATGGTTGAAGAGAATTTCCACTAAGCATTACCTTCTGTAACTTAAACTAGAAATCAATACTGCTTAATGTATTCAGAAGATCTTTTTATAGAACTACTCAATTATAAACAATTAATGAATACAAGCATGGCACAAATGACAATTGGAAGACAGTAAAAAACCAAGATGGTGCAGAAGGGATGTGCGCTGTCATTCACTGGTAAATGGGCTTCTATTGTGCTGCTTAATACCAACTGGGAACTGCAGTGTTAGCCTTTAATAGGGCTTGCCACACATATAGACTCTGTTATTCAGGAGAGGATAGAATAGAATTGGAATGTTTGTCCAAATCTGGGCATCAAAATTGTGTTTTACTGGTAGTATTCATTTGTCAGGAGCAACATCTATTTTATTCCGCTCCCCCCACCCACTGTAAGATTTAGCTTAGGAGTAATTTATTAGAGTATGCTATGGGTATTATAACATATAACATACTAGAATATCTGAATACACCATGGATTGCCAGAAGAATGAACAAATTAGTCTTAGAAGAAATAAAACCAGATTGCTCCTTAAAAGCGAGAATGGCAAAACTTCATCTCGCTTACTTTGGACACATCATCAGGAAAGACCAATTTCTAGAAAAGTACATCATGTGTGGTAAAGTAGAGGGTCAGCAAAAACAAAGAAAACCCTCAATGAGATGGATTGACACAATAGCTGAAACAATGGACTAGAACAAACTAATGTTATGAAGATGGTGCAGGAGCAGGTGACCTTTGACTCTGTTCTATGTAAGGTCACCATGAGTCGAAGCCAACTAGACAGGAACTGAAAACAATGACAGAATATCTAAAAACATACAGCCTACAAAACAACTTGACCACACTACTTATGTGATGATGCTCAAGATATTTGACATCCCTGAGCTTTAATTTTCTCTTCCATACAATGGGGCAATGCTTAAAAGTTTATCATCTAGTTTATATACTGGATATGTGTAAAATCACTATTTTTGTTGTACACATTTCAAGTTCAGTTTTTATACTTGCCTGTTTGTAAAGCCATCTCACTCTGTAGAGTTCCTCAGTGACTATCTCTTTAGAGGTAAATCCGCAGTGATACACTCAGGAATGAATTGCAAATTCAGGAGGCACAGAATTCGGTTACACCTCAAGAAAACAGAGGTTTGTAGGAGCCATTGGGGGATTGGCGTTGTAGGAAGGCAGTGTGTCCTTGGGGTTCAGAGCAGGGCATCTAGAGTGAGGTTTGACGCTGCCTCTGTGTGACCTTGCACAAGTTAGTTACTCTCTCTGTACCTCAGATTCCTCATCTGTAAAATGAGGACAGTACTATTATCTCTCTTACTAGATTGTTGTAGGATTAAATTAATTAATATGTATAAAACAGTTATATTAGTGCTTGGCACATATTCAGTGCTATATAATTGTTAGGTATGATGATGATAATGATGAAATTGCTATTGCCTGGTTACTTTTTTTAAATACCTGTTTCAAATGTTCAGCTACTTTTTTTTTTTCCAATAAATTAGACTATGGGAGGAGTAAATATGAAGAGAATCTTGGGCTAGTTTTTAGAGAAATCCTTGACTCTGCTGGCAGGTGAGATTTGAGAGTGAGTAAAGAAACAGAGATGCACCGATGGTGTGGAGTGGTCTGTCCTGTCTTGCGGGGTAGGAGGAGGACAGCCACAAATGACAGGTTCAAAACTGAGACTGATGACAGAGCTGGGATATGTGAGGCATCTTTAATATTAGTTGAGAAACCCTACTGAGAGAAGAGACGAAGGGGCTTTGTTTGCTGTAGCTCTCACTATCCCAAAGAGAAGAGTTGGAAATAAGGTGAAAAGGCTTACGGGCTTTCCCCTATTCCTGAGGGGTCCAGTTTCCTAGTAAGCTTTAAGGTCTTGGGTCTTGGGCAATGCCTGGCCTTGAGACTCAGCAGAAAATCAAAGTCAGCTATGCCTGTGGAAATAGGAAGCCAGGAGATACGGACCCTCATAGAAGCATATTTTCTCTTGAGCTTTACAGAGCCACAAATCCTTTCTGTAATTCGGAGGCTAGTCAGAAACCTTTATAGGAATTAATGAACCAAGACAAACCTCACAGTGAGAGGCTAAGTCAGAGGCCAGGGCAGAGAAACTAGCAGCAGCATTCTGGGAGAGAATCAACAAACTATGACAGTCACTGGTGAAAAGAAGAGGGAGCACAGAACGTTAGACATTAGCTTATTCAACCGCAACCGTTGCTCAAATTGTGGATGTTTACATTGACTCAGGTATTAGTCTGCTGATAGGTTGTTACATTGCTGTAAAATTGGCTTCAAATCTTATTTTCTCTTAAATATGAACAAAAATGTGAAAAATGTATGTATAAATATTTCTATTATTATAATAGAGAGGTTTTTTTCTTTCATTTTTGTTGGGTAAAAGCTAAATTAAATGGGAAGAAAACATTTTCAAGAACCTACAAGTGAGGTTTTCTTGGAGAAAGAACTCAACTGCTTACACCCATTTGGGGAAAGATATATTTAGAGTAAGATGAAAATGAAAAGGGAAAAGCAGCACCCTGATAGGGGAGAATTGTCATCTTTCTTAGCTATACTGCTTCACCTTTGTTACTTTGGAGCTTGATTGGAACATCAAGATGAGCTTCTGTTAAGGGTAATGGGAAAATTTGGAAATGGATAGTGGTGACGGTAATACAACGTAATGAGAGTAATTAATATCAGTGAACCGTACGCGTAAAAAATGTAGAAATGACAGGTTTTTTTGTTATCTATAAACTCACTACAATAAATAAATAAGTCAATAAATAAACTTTAAAAAAAAAAGTGTAAGAGATTTCTTTGCCAGTGTTATGGGTGGAAGGATGAGGCAACTTGCTCTGCAATCCTACATGTGGGCCACCTGGTGTGTCTGGAGATTAGGTTGGGCCTGCCATCTGTGTGTGTTGGAGTGAAGATAGGGATATTCCAATATGGTGGCACTAATAGACAGGGTCTATAGCTGGACCTTGACTCCACACATCTTTCCCTTGGATAGCATTTCTAGAAAGTGTCATCTGAAATAGGAGGTCAGTTCCACCTGACTTTCTATAGGTGGAGGCACATTGTATGAACTTTAGATCTCTAGATAATGATTCAATTTTAGTGAAAGAGAAGACAGAACTTTAGTGTGTTTAGTGTTTTCCATGAAGGATTGAAGGAAAGTCAAATGGAAAGGAAAACAGAGCTTCTAAACTAAGTCTTCAAGCCCAGGATGTCAGGATGGATTGTTAGTAGTGAGGAAATACTTTCAAATTTTTACTATGAACCCTACAACCTCAGACTTGATGGTAGTTAGATAGTCAACCCACAAGTTCTCCTCTTAAACTTTTAAAATCTATTGGCCTGTTGCAACATATATCTTAAACATCTAGATAGCAACACACACACACACACACACACACACACACTTATGTGGATTGAGAGAGGTAGAAGAAAAGAATTAGCGGCAAAGAGATCATCACATATGAAACCATGTTGGAAGTAGGTATATCCTGTCCACAGGGCTAGAAGCCAAGCACTTCAAGACGAGTGGAAGATTCATGCTGAAATTATTTTCAGTTGCAGATATTATGGGAGTAATACAGTCTGAGATATATTACAGTGCTTTTCTTTATTTTTTATTTTTTATTGTATTTCAGGAGAGGGTTTACAGAACAAATAGTTTCTCATGAAACAGAAGTACACATGTTGTTTCATAACATTGGTTAACAACCCCACAACATATCAACCCTCTAACTTCTCAGCCTCATTTTTTTTGGTGAAAATACACATAGCCAAAGATACACCATTTCAAAAATGTCTACATGCACAGCTCAGTGACATTGACTATGCTCTTCAAATTGTGCTGTCATTCTCACTTAAGATGAAGGCTTACAGAACAAAATAGTTTCTCATTTAACAATTACTACACATGTTGCCCTATAACAATGGTTAACAATCTCACCACATATCAACAATATCCTTACTCAACCATGGGTTACCTATCACCAGCTTCCTTGTCCCCTTCTGC
>NW_004443980.1:16458995-16460129 GCF_000243295.1 Trichechus manatus latirostris
TAGACTTAAAGACACAAACAAACTAAAACTCAAAGGATGGAAAAAAATATATCAAGCAAACAACACTCAAAAAAGAGCAGGAGTGGCAATATTAACCTCTGACAAAATACTTTAAAGTAAAAAGTAAAGTCTACCACAAAGGATAAGGAAGGACACTATATAATGATTAAAGGGTCAATACACCAGGAGGACATAACTATAATAAATATTTATGCATCCGACAATGGGACTCCAAAATACATAAAACAAACTCTAACAGCACTGAAAAGAGAGATAGAGTGCTCCACAATAGTAGCAGAAGACTTCAACACACCGCTTTCAGTGACGGACAGAACATCCAGAAAGAAGTCAACAAAGACACGGAAGAGCTAAATGCTAAAATCAACCAACTTGTTCTCAGAGACATATACTGAATACTCCACCCAACAGCAGCCAAGTATACTTCCTTTTCCAATGCACATGGAACATTCTCCCGAATAGACCACATATTAGGCCATAAAGCAAGCCTTAACAAAATCCAAAGCATCAAAATATTACAAAGCATCTTTTATGACCATAAAGCCATAAAAGTAGAAATCAAAAACAGAAAAAGCAAGGAAAAAAAAAAAATCAAACACATGGAAACTGAACAACACCTTGCTCAAAAACTACTGGGTTATAGAAAAAATTAAGGATGGAATAAAGAAATTCATATTATCAAATGAGAATGAAAACACATCCTACCAGAACCTTTGGAACACAGCAAAACTAGTGCTCAGAGGTCAGTTTATAGCAATAAATGCACACATCCAAAAAGAAGGGGCCATAATCAAAACATTAACCCTACAAATGGAACAAGTAGAAAGAGAGCAGCAAAAGAAGCCCTCAGGTGCCAGAAGAAAGGAAATAGTAACAATTAGAGCAGAATTAAATGAAATAGAGAGTAGAAAAACAGTTGAAAGAGTTAACAAGACCAAAAGCTGGTTCTTTGAAAAGATCAACAAAATTGATAAACCATTGGCAAAACTGACAAGAGAAAAACAGGAGAGGAAGCAGATAACCTGTATAAGAGATGAGATGGGTGATATCACAACAGACCTAACTGAAATTAAAAGAATCATAACAGAATACTATGAAAAACTGTACTCTAACAAA
>NW_004443980.1:16470178-16471361 GCF_000243295.1 Trichechus manatus latirostris
AAACAGAGTTGTATCCAATTGTTTGTCTTCAATTCCACCGGTCCTGTCTTCCACTGTTTCAAATCTGCTTCTCAGCCCTTCTATGACATTGTCCATTTCTGAAATCTTGTTGTTTATCTTTTGGATTTCTAGTTGTTGTCTTTGTATAATTTCTAGTTGTGAATTTATTTGGGCATTTTGTTCCTGCATTATTTTCCTGAATTCTTCCAATTTTTGATCCTTATTTTCCATGAATTTGTCTATTTTTTCCTCATGTTTGTCAGCTTTTTACCTCAGTTCTTGGAGAATTCTGAGTATTAGAGATGTGAATTCCCTATCAGGTAGTTCTAGTGCATTTTCTTCCAGAGGAGAGTCATCTGGTGTTTTCTTTTGGATGCCTACTGGAACCATCCTGTCCTGTTTTTGTAAATGTTTTGTTATTGTCTGCTGTCTTCAGGGCATTCACTAGTTATTTTTCTCGTTTATTGATTATAGATTTGTTTGTTTTGTCCCTTTTTTAAAAAAAAATTTGACTATTTCTGAGCAGGCAGACTGTGTGTTCTTTGTTGTTTGCTCTTCGGTGGGCACAATACTTTTCACCTCCTTCTTCAACTGACAGGGTCAGTCACTCAGATATGGTATGGCAGTGCAGGTCTAGCTGAAGAGGAGTTACTGGGATGGGTTGTTTGTGGCTCTTAGTACAGCTACCAGAGCTGGTCGGTAATCAGTGCAGGGCAGGTTCCAGTAGGCCATGCCTGTGCTGTTTGGTGGTGTGATGTCAAGCACACGGTGCAGGTAGGCAGGATGCAGCAGGGAGATTGTTATGTGTGGAGCTAAGATGGATATGGGAGTGAGGAGAGAGGAACAGGAGTCAAAAACATACAAACAAACACAAAAGAATGGTAGGGGAGCTTGCAGTTGGATTGGAGAGATGAGAGACTATGAAATGGAGAAAAACAGAAAGGGGAGGAGGAAGAAAAGAAAAGAATGAATGAATAAGAATCAGAAAGGTTACAGAACCTCAATGTTTCCTGGGATCCCACTGGTGCAGCTATAAGGTCTGGGGAAGTCACTCTCAGGTGTTTCAGTACAGCCTGGTTAGAAGGCGTAGCGGTATACAATACCAGGTATTCAGGGAACAGAAGAGAAGGAAGATATAGAGAGAAGAGAAACTGAGCAATGAAGAAAGACAAAAAGGGAAAAA
>NW_004443980.1:16472356-16484976 GCF_000243295.1 Trichechus manatus latirostris
CTGTCAGTTTTCTCACTCCATTTGGTGCTTGGCTGAGTTCTTTATCTCTTTATTTGATGTTTTAGGGTTTCAGGATTGTTGTATTCTCTGTTCAGCTTAGTTTTTCGGATCTTTGCTGTGGAGGGACGGCGTGGTGCTTCTGCCTAGAGCACCATTTTGCCGGAACTCCATTACAGTGCTTTTCTGTTGTACACTTTCTTGTTTGGGACTGTCCCCTGATTCAGCCAGATATATCCATCACCTCAAAAAGTAATGTTGGGCCAGGGACACAAGAGAAAAATTTACGATTGACATTTTGAATTGAAAATAAGGGGGATTTTGGGTCCATTGTGAGACAATGTGCCAGGCTTTACTGAAAGAGAAATATTTTCCGAGTTTCAAAAATCTTCCCTTTAATATACAGAGCCAAGCCTATGAGACATGGATTGTAGAATTTTCCTGAAGCCATGGTATAGAAGGGATGAAAGATGTGCCCTAAGAAAAGGTGATGGAAACAGGAAGAGGAGGGACGAAGCCTCTCTCTCCTGGGGGAAGGGGTAGATGAGAGAAGGAAAGACCAAGGTGGGGTGCTCCCTGCGTCCCTTGGATGAGACTATAATTCCCACTCTTATATCTCAGCCATAAAATGATGAAAATCTGACCAAAGTCCCAGGCCATTCTCTTCCTTGTACACAGTGTGGCCAAGCAGCAGTTGAAGAGCAAGAGAAAGGGCTATCTAGATGGATGCACCTGTAAAAATACCCCAAACACTCATGGCCCAGACAGTGTTTTTAAGAGACCTAGGAGTTCCCACATGCTCAGGGATTGGGGTGGAGTGGGACTTGGGGAGGTGTCAAAGGCACTAGTCATCAACAGAGAGCCTATGTGTCAGGATGAAGAGGCTACCAAGCACAGGACCTCACAGCTAGAGACATGTATGTTAGGCTGTAGACCAGCAGCGGGACCAGCAAAGTGCCTCCAAAGATGGGGAAGGATTAAGGGCTGCCTGGACTGATAGCAGTCAGAGCAGCCAGGGTCTATCCTGGATATACTCCTCCATGAACATCAGTGCAGGCCTCCCAGGAATAAAAGCAGACCAACCACATGTAGACTAGTGAAGACCCAAGTCAAAAGCCTTTCCCATCACTCCAAGGAGTCATTATACACAATTTTCCACTGAACCAATATAAGGGGCAGAGAAAGGAAGAAGGGGAATAACCCACCGGGAAAGGATGAACCAGCTCTTATACAGAAAGTTTGAATTTCAAATTGGAAAATGATTTAACCAATTGGATCAGTGGTTCTCAACCTGGGAATCACCTGGGAAGCACTTAAAACTCCATAAAGACAAGACCAATCAAATTAAAATCTCGGGAGGTGAGATCCAGGTATTAGTACTTTTTAAATCTTGTCGAGTGATTAAAAAAAGCAGTCAGATTCTAGAACCTCTGAAATAAGAGAAAAAGAAAGAAAGAAAGAAACTTAAAGGAGACTTTTAAATTGGAAGGGACTGAGCTGTCTTTAACTGGAAATTTTGTTTGTTTTTCCCCATTCCTGAGATTCCTAAATGATCCAGAGCAGGATGAGACTGGTTATAGAAAAGAAAATGCAGTTTTCTCAAAGTAGCTAAATTTGAATTAAAGCGTTTTCAGTCCTGCTCCATATAATAAAAATAAGAGATAATACACATTGAGCACTTACTATTTGCCAGGCACTAGACTAAGTGCCTTTGGGACAGTCCTACTCTGTCCTATAGGGTTGCTATGAGTCGGAATTGACTGACAAGCAATGGGTTCGGTTTGGTTTTGGTTTAGACTTAAATGTGGCACAAGAGCTTTGTGATCAGCTACTAACCTGAAGACTGGCAATTTGAACTCACCCATCGGTGCCATAAAGGAAAGGCCTAGCAATCTGCTTCTGTAAAGATTGTTGTTGTTGTTAGGTGCCCTTGAGTCGACTCCAAGTCACAGCGGACCCTGTGCACAACAAAACGAAACACTGCGGGATCGTGCACCATCTTCAGAATTGTTGCTATGCTTGAGCTTATTGTTGCAGCCACTGATGTCAATCCACCTCATTGAGGATGTTCCTCTTTTCGCTGACTCTCTAGTTTAGAAGCATTATGTCCTCCTTCAGGTACTGGTCTCTCCTGATAACATGTCCAAAGTATGTAAGACGTAGTCTCGCCATCCTCGCTTCTAAGGAGCATTATGGCTGTACTTCTTCCAAGACAGATTTGTTTGTTCTTCTGGCAGTCCACGGTATAGTCAATATTCTTTGCCAACACCATAATTCAAAGGCACCAATTTTTCTTCAGTCTTCCTTATTCATTGCCCAGCTTTCGAATGCATATAAGGTGATCAAAAATATCACGGGTTGGATCAGGCATACCTTAGTCCTCACAATAACATTTTTGCTTTTTAACACTTTAAGGAGGTCTTTTAAAGCAGATTTGCTCAATATAATATGTTGTTTGATTTCTTTACTGCTACTTCCATGGGTGATGATTGTGGATGCCAGTGAAATGAAATCTTTGATGACTTCAATCTTTTCTTCACGCATCATGATGTTGCTTATTGGTCTATAAAGAGTACAGCCAAGTAAACCCTATGGAGCAGTTCTACTCTGTAACATATGTGGTCACCATGAGTTGGAATCAACTTGACAGCAACAGGTTAGACTAATGTTTTATACATCTTAATCCATTTAACACTCATGACAACTGAGGAGATAGGCACTATTAGTATTCCTCCATGAGATCAGAAAAAAGATACAGAAAGATAAAGTAGGAATTGATGCCTTTGAACTGTGGTGTTGGAAAAGAGTATTGAATATACCATGGACTGTCAGAAGAATGAAAATATCAGTATTAGAAGAACTACTACCAGAATGCTCCACGTCCAAAGACGTGGAGACTTCAACTTGTTTACTTTGGACATGTCATTAGGAAAGAGTAACTGATAGAAAAGGACATCATGTTTGGTAAAATAGAGGGTCAGCAAAAACAAGGGAAACCCTCAATGAGATGGATTGACACAATCGCCACAACAATGGAGTCAAACACACCAACGATCATGAAGATGGCACAGGACCAGGCAATGTTTCATTCCGTTATAATGGCAAGTAACAAGTACTTGTAAGAGGTACGTAACCAGCAAGTGCAAGAGCAGGTTAGGGAAGCAGGTTGTCTCCCAGGCCCATTCTTATCCTGTCCATCTGCTGCTTATCTTCACACAAATATTGCTGTTTCTTTTCCCAAGGCCCCTACCATTTGATGGAATGAGGCTTCACCCTCAATTTACAAAACTGACTTTAATTGTTTGCTTCTGTTGTGTGGTCTTTTAAAAACTATACCATGTATTTCTCGTTTCTGCATTTTCTCACACCAAAATCTACTAAAATTTCTCAAGGTTTTGGATAAAACTTTTGCATATTCTGTCCTGGTCATCATTTTCATTGTTACTAACATTCTTCCTCATTTCAGAATCCGTTGTTGTTAGCTGGCATCAAGTCAGCCCCCAACTCATGGCAATCCCATGCACAACGAAAGGATAAGAGCTGCTTAGTCTTGTGTCATCCCCATGATGGGTTGGGGAGCAAATCAGTGTGATCCACAGGGTTTTTATTGGCTGATTTTTTGAACATAGATTTCCAGGCCTTTCTTCCTAGTGTATTTGTATCTGGGAGCTCTGATGAAACCTGTTTAGCATCATAGCAACACACAAGCCTCCACTGACAGATGGCTGGTGGCTGCTAATGGGAAGAATTTTCCGGGTATACAACCCAGGCTCCACATGGAAGGCAAGAATTCTATCACCGAACCTCCACTGCCCCCACTTTCAGAATATCCCTTGCTAACTTCAGAGTCTGTTAAATCTACCTTCTACAGGGCACCTAGGTCAAAGGGCACCTCCTTCTTGAAGCCTTCTCTGATCCTGTAAAGGGCATATGTCTTTGCTGTGTGGACTCTCACAGTGTTTGCTCTTATTTCCTTTACCACATCATACTCCAGCTCATGTTATATAACTATATTATTTATTTTACCATCTCTTCCTCTCCTTCTCCTAAGTTCTTCTACTAACTGTTCCTTTGGGCAAGAACTGTCTTAGATTTGTATCTCTACAATTATTAATGCAGTGTCTTGTGCAGGCTCACAACCATATATTTTAATAAAATTTCATATAAATGGTCATGATTCAAATCTAACAGATATAAGAAATGGTTCCCCCCAAAACTAATAAATACTGGAGATATCCAGAATAAAATGAGTGTCAAATGGAATATATTGAATGGAAACCCCTAATTAAATAGGAAAAATATAAGGCGAATGTGCAAAAATACAGTCAAATCTGTGAAAACCAGAACTTACGCAAGGTGGAAGCCCATCGGGGAAGGAAAATT
This sequence comes from Trichechus manatus latirostris, assembly GCF_000243295.1. Lineage (NCBI taxonomy): Eukaryota > Metazoa > Chordata > Mammalia > Sirenia > Trichechidae > Trichechus > Trichechus manatus. Next base: position 16,476,737 of record NW_004443980.1, read on the forward strand.
CAAATATTTTCTATTAAAACAAGTGATAGAAAAGTGGTAAGACTGCACCCTGGCAAAGGCGGAAAACTCGCGAGACCTGGAGAGACAAGGCAGTCCCGGCGAGTTCCAGCTCTCACGGGTTTCACTGTACTTCTGTCTACTTTTCGTTTCTAGAATAACCTGAGGAATCTGCAGGTATTTAAAAATTGTGTGTCTCTCAAAATAACATGCTTAAGACCATTTGTTTTAAGTTGCCATATGGGAAAAGACAATTTTAATTGAAGTTCCTTGTCCTTCAGTGTTTTCACGACATATTTGTCCTTTCGGATTTCACAGGCAGCATTGTAGACTTCATAAGTAGACAAATACATATTTAAAAGGAGTTAGTGATAAACAGAAAGTGTTTTGTTTTTCAAGATTTAAAGGGTTATGTCTTTCACTGACAGATGATTTGCGACTGGCATAGTTGTTGGAGTTTTGTTCGTGAACATTTTGTTTGAGGTTTTCTTACGGAAGAAATGCTATTCTTTGTGCTTTCTATAGTCCCTTTTTCCCAACTGGTAAAATACAATTCCTCCTAGTTTATGCTTCCTGGAAGTTTGCTGCTTTTAAGAAAGTAACATGAAGAAAGATGCTTTTACTTTTCTTTACTTTGTGGCCTTTGACATGAATGCTAAAATATCCTATAAGGCTTAACAGTAATTTCTCTGACTTGATTGTGCTTTTTTAATGGATAAACTGATAGTGAATCGGTTGGCAATGAACTGACTGTGAAAGAATACATTTCAAATTTACTATCTACACGAACCGAAAGGTATCTGGTAAAAAGATAGATGAAGGGTTGCCAATTAGCCTGAAGGTCAGATTTGTCCTCGTGACCTTTGGTACAAGGCAAGAAGAAATTATTTTAAATTCTGTAAATCTCCCCATCACTTCAAACATTTTTATAATATTCTTCTAAGTTTTTCTGGTACTATTGATGTGCCTTTCAGAGATAACTATTGCTGAAGTTGGAGACATATTTGCCAACTCTCTGAGGACAGCGAGTGCTCAATGGTATGTTTGGAATTCTAGTTCAATTACTTTCTGATAAGGGGTTTTCTTCATTCACAAACGAGCGCTGCTGGTTGAAGGTGGAGTTCAGCTGTTTCTATACTCACATGCAGCAATTATGATGAAACAAAACTCATTCTAGAACTCTGTTGTAACTATAGCAACTAGAATTAAATGAATTCTATTAGAAATAGATAAATATATTCTCTTATTGATTTATGAAGGTCCCAGATGATGAAAAGTGGTTAATATATTTCTGTCATGAAACACATTTGTTAGGGCTTCTTTTTATTGATAGAGCTATTGTCTATTTAAATAATGTTAGCCAGATATCATTAATTTTCACATCTTCTTTCAATCACTTTTGCCTTCATTACAAGAAGCTATCAGCCTTTCTATTATCATCTGTATTTTATTTAGGGGTAGCAAAGAGGAGACTTAAGGACCATTTCTGATTATGTTTGGCTAAAATTTGACTTTACCCAAAATTGTAAGTGTAAATGGGTTGCACATTTATTTTGAGGGAGAATTAGTTGATTTTGATATTTCACTTGCACTTGGGCAAAAGAAAAATATCAATCTTCTTGGCTTCAGGTAGCTGGTGCTTACAGTGGGATTTGTTAGGAATAGAAAATTAAACTTTTGGTAATTTGTTCTTTAAGTGGACTAATTTAAAATGTGATTCAGGTAATAATTTGAAGCTAAATGGAACAGCATTATGTAGCAAGATTAGAGTTTTTGTGTCCCAGAGAGTTTGGTGTTCAGGTGTCAGTGTGACTCTACATTCAAAATGTCAACACGTACTGTACCCACTTCCACTCTCTCCCGAAAATCACCTCAATACTTTGTATCCTGATTCAAATAAAAAGGTCATTGTGACTGTTTTCCTCTAAAATACCAACAGCAGTTGGCTGAAGGACACAGACTCACACTGGGCATTGGACGCAGGGTTTTCATCCTTTACATGCTTGTGTGATTAGTTTTGGTCACTTTATGTTTCAATGGGAATATAGTCACGATGGGTTAGGAAGTACATTTTTCTAAAACAAAAGGAGTGTTCAGTCACCAAAAAAACGCAGAAAATTATGAGAGAGATTGAGGTTCTGAGGTGACACTCGGCTTCTCTTAAGGGTGACGGGAAAATTTGCAAACAGGTAATAGCGATGGTTGAACAACATAATGTCAAAAAAAAAAAAAAAAGAGAGAGAGAGAGACTGAGGCTGGAGCTTTATAACCACAGTGAATAGTATATAAAAATCCTTCTTTGATAAGTCATAGCAGCCCATTTAATATACACTGAGTCCAAGACTTTCTAAACAAAAGAAAAAAAAGTTGTTTTAAAATAAAATTTAAAAAGTATTTAATTTCCCGGAGCCCTGATGGCGGAGCTGTTAAGAGTGTGGCTGCTAACAAAAGATCAGCAGTTCGAATCCACCAGCCACTCCTTGATAACGCTATGGGGCAGTTCTATATTGTCCGATAGGGTCCTTACGAGTCGGAATCGACTCGTAGGCAATGGGAACTAATTTCCTACTCTCCTGTTCCTTCAATCCCCCAAACTACTAAATTATAAGGTTAACTTTTAATTGTGTTTATATTTATAATGAAACCTGTGAGAGTCAGAACTCAACAAGGTCACCTTGTTTTTCCAGGTCTTACAAGTTTTCTGCCGTCAAAAGAGTACAGTCTTACCGTTTTCTATTGCTTGTTTTCGTGGAAAATATTTGAGTTTTCCTTCTCTGATAGGTTTCAGCCTTACACAAGTTCTAGCTTTCATAGGTTTTACTGTATTAATAGAAGAGATTTACACAGCTTGTATACTCAGTCTTATTTCTGATTAGTTTCGTTCTGTTATTATAGATACTGAAATTCTTGAAATAAAATACAATCAACCCAAGCTGTTGCCTGGGTAATGGGAAAAGCACAGCCTTACCTAGTCTGGCCCTGATGTGGCGCTGCTCTACAGTCCTGTGTTTTACCAGGGCCTCCATTGATGTGTCAAAGTGGGCTCCTAAATGCCAATGCAGTCTGATCCCTCCTGTTTGCTGTCCCAAGGATCATGGAACTTCAAGGTTTTATAGGCATTTTTATTACATTTCAGACCATTCCCATGTCAGGTTGACATTCTGCTTCAAATCACAAGATATGAGAATTGGAAGGGATTTAAGAGATCATCTAGTCTAAGCAGATAAGAAAGTGAGGCTCAGAGAGGTGAAGTGAATTGTCCAGGGTTACACAGCTTGTTATCAGCACAGCTGGAGTTAAGACCTGTGGTCTCCCAACTCCTGATTCAAGCCTCTTTCCATGATACCTCATGACCTCATGTTTTCTGTTATGTCCAGAGGAAGGCACTTCCAGCTCTTTCTTAGCACATGAAGCCACACACAGAAGGCAAGTTACTGCTCTCAACCTAGTGCTCCATCCTTTACTGCCCATTACACCTAGTCTTAGTTCTAAACCATGCCAACCCACTCCCATGGAGTAGATTCTGACTCATAGTGACCCTACGGGACAGAGTACAGCTGCCCCATAGGGTTGGTTTCCAAGGCTGTAATCTTTACAGAAGCATACTGCCACATCTTTCTCTCATGGAGCGGCTTGGTGGGTTCGATCTACCAACCTTTCGGTTAGCAGACAAGCGATTAACCACTGCACCACCAGGGTTCCTTCTCAGTTCTAAAAGAAGCAAAAATAATTAGCCTGAACATTCTGCTTTTATATTCATTATCTACTCTGTGCCTGCTAGTTGCTCTCATTTTTTTTTTTTGGTAATACTTTTACTGATTAACTTGGTCTCTGCAATATAAAATGGTGAAATGCATTATCCTGGGTAAATGTGATGTTATTAATGTGTTTTATTCTAGTTATGGGTCATTATTTCCGATAGATGTAATCGTCCCAGCACTGAGACCTAGCAGGTGGTCTCACTAGAAGTTATAACATTTTTCTTAATGGTCTGGTAAGAATGTCATTTTCAGGGCAGGAAGGGCAGAGAGAAATTGGTCCCAGAGCTAGCTTGCCTCTGCACTCATTCCCAAGCTTGAGCAAGCAAAAGTAAATCCATATTTTCTTACAGATCAGCTGAGTATTTTTTCCTGCCTATTCATTTTCAGGAAAAGTGATAAGGGCCCATGCATATTTATTTCCTGTTTACACCCTGCCCCCAAATTAATGCTACTAATGGCCCTGCAATGCTCTGCTTTTCTAATTCTTAAAGGAATCAGCCCTTTTTGCCTCCGGAGAGGAGCCAACATACATTCATGCAATGAGAAGTGATTAAAATCAGTTGGTCAGGCAAAACACAGAAACCACTGGGAAGCAGAAATCAAGAGACACTTTCCATTAGAGGTATCTCACTGTTCAGAGAATGTATGATAGCAGTATAATGGGAGGAATAAATATCATGTATTCAAATGTTAACATCTTAATATAGGTAAGAGGCATATGCACCAGAAATAACTTCATGATTAAGAAGATGATGTACATTCGTTGGTCTTTCCAAATTTTTTCTTGCACAGCACATAACTGGTTTAATGTATAATCACAGACATTAAATACCCTGAGGGAACAAACTGACAACACCAATAGAGGTGTTTCCCAATGTTAAGAGTATTGCTTGCCCATATCCCAATTCCTGGTTTATTTAAGGCATGTGTGAGTGTGTGTGTGTGTGTGTGTGTGTGTGTGTGTGTCTGCCCATGGATGTGTGTTCTCAGCCTTAGTTAACTTAATTGGTGCAACTGCTATATAGTGCTGGGTTAGTAATTTATATACTTCACTGATTCTTCATTGCTATTGTTGTATTTCACCAATTCTAAGATGATTTTGCCTCCACATTTTAACTTTTCTGACAACAAGAGTCTCTTCTGATAGTGCCAGGGGACAGTTTTGCTACAGTAACCATTGCTTGTGCATGCTTGAACTGCATGATATGACTGAAAAACGGCAGCCCTGTGACGCTTCCATCAACACACCATTTAAGAAAGATTTGAGCATGGAATATGAGGTTGTAGTTTGAAACCCTTGCATGAAAGCACAGATATGAAATCTTGCAGAATGGGTGCAAGCAGATTGGGAGAAAATCCTGGCGACAATAGTGGCCCACTCTTTTAAGAAATGTTGCATATCAGTGCTCTTGGGAGGGTCAGAAAGTGGCTCAAAAGAGTCAAATTCAGGATACCAGAAAGTTTTGCAAAACTTCTACCAATTTATTTCGTTGACATTTTCCTTTTTAATGTATGCAAAAGAATGCTATACGAAAACACCAAAAAAAAAAAAAAAACAACAACAACAAAAAACCCCAAACTCATTGCCATCATGTTGATTCTGATTGTAGCAACCCTGTAGAACAGAGTAGAACTGCCCTGTAGGGTCTCCAAGGCTGTGATCTTTACAAGACCAGACTGCCACATCTTTCTTCCACAGAGTGGCCGGTGGGTTCAAATTGCCAGCTTTTCAGTTAGCAGCCAAGCACTTTAACCACTGTACTACCAGGGTTCCTTTATAAAAATAGCTTAAAAAATCTAAGGAAGATCTTTCAGTAAGTTTTAAAATAAAAATCTTAAAGTGCATAAATGTATATTGTCACAGATTAACTGTCAATGGTTTTTCTCTTACAATCAATGGCATTTTAGTCATCCTATCTAAATATATCCAAACCCAAGAGAGGTTTAGCAAACAACTGGTCCGGCCTTTTTATTTTATACTTGAAAAAATAAGGTTCATAGAACTTAAATGAGCTTCCCATGATTACACAGATCACTAGAATATGATGGTGCAAGTTTCCATTTAGACAAGCTAGGTTTTCAAGAAGTCATCACTGATAACTATTGTGAACTAACTTTATTTAGTTTTAATAGCATGTTATCTTCTTTGACCACACAAGATTACATTTTTCCTCTTAGTATATAAGTGTATTTCTTATCCTGGGGGACCTCCCAGAAAGCATAAAAACATGACTCCCTACAACGGAATATTATTCAGCCATAAAAATGAGTGTTGATTCACGCTACAACTTGGAGGAGCCTTGAAAACATTATGCTAAATGAAAGATGCCGGTCACAAAGTTCACATATTATGTGATTCCATTCAGATGAAAGTCCAGAACAGGGAAAACTATAGAGACAGAAAGTACTTTAGAAGTTTTTAGGATGGAGGTGGTGGCCAGTGGGAGATAGGGAAGTAATAACTAAAAGATACTGGGTTTCTTTTTGAGGTGATGAAAATGTTCTAAAATTGACTATAAAATTGACCATGATGATTGCACGTTATCAATGACCATACTAGAAACCATTGAATTTTACACTTTAAATGGATGAATCTTATGGTACGTGAATTATATCTCAATAAAGCTGTTTAAAAATAAAATAAATGCAATAAAATTTAAAAAAAAACCATGATTCTTCCACCCAATATATTGAAAGTTCTTTGTGGGATGGAAGTGTTTTCCTAATATTTCAGGGACTGTTATTTCTGCAATTAAAATGATAGTGTTCCTTGAACATCTGGAGAGTCCCAATAAACAACAGGGATAATAATCAGTGGCTTGCAGAATAAAATACAGTTTGGGAAAGATGTTTAGACTGTCTGAAGTTAAACCATATTAGTTCTTTAGTGGTGGGTTCAAATTGCTATCTAGTCTTTATTAGTTCTTGTTTCTTTTGGACATTACCATGGTTTTCAACTTTTACAGTGTCTCACAGTCAATTGTGTACTTCTCTTAATAGTTACTTTTATTTTTATCAAAACAAATAATATGTATAGAGAGTCTTGAAATCCAAAGCTATGAAAGACTTACAATGCAAAACAGTAGTCCTTTCTTCTCTACCTTGAACTCCAGTAACTCTCTACATCCAAACATGCTTGATTCTTTCCAGCCATTTTCTGTGACATTTCTAAATGATACATATTAAGTGAGACAGTATGTCATGAGTACTTTCTTGTACAACCATATTTTTTATAACTTTACTGAGATATAATTGATCTATGATAAATTGTACAAATGTAAATTGTTCTATTTCATAAGTTTTGACTCATGCACAGACTTGTAAAACCGTCAAGATAATGCTCATATCCTTTCCACCAAAAATTTCTTTGTGCTCCTTTGTAATGTCATCCTCCCATTACTCCCTGCGACAACCCCCTTCCCATGCTCAGTCAACTACTGATTTACTTTCTGTCACTGTAGATGAGTTGAATTTTCTAGAATTCTATATAAAAGGAACCATATTGTCGGTATTGTTTCTGTCTAGTTTCTTTCACTGCGCATAATTATTTCGAGATTCATGCATGTTTTTTCATGTAACAGTGGTTTATTCCTTTTTATTGCTGAGTCATATTCAATTGTATGGATTCACTAAAGTTTGTGAATCTCTTTAACTTTGATGGACATTTGGATTATCTTCAGTTTTTGGCTATTGCAAATAAAGCTCTTATTAACATTTGTGTGTAAGTCTTTCTGTAGAAATATGCTTTTATTTCTCTTTGGTAAATAGCTGAGAGTGGAGTGGCTTGGTCATATGGTGGGTGTATGTTTAACTTTTTTTTTTTTCCTTCTATTTATTTTACTTCAGGTGAAGGTTTACAGAACAAATAGTTTCTCATCCAACAGCAGTACACACATTATTTTATGACAATGGTCAACAACCCCATGACACATCAACCCTCTCCCCTCTTGACCCCCTTTTTTTCTTTTTGGTGAAAATATACATAGCCAAAGATACACCATTTCAAAAACTTCTACATGCACAGTTCAGTGACATCGACTACACTCCTCCGATTGTGCTGCTATTCTCACTATAGATGAAGGTCCACAGATCAAAACAGTTTCCCATTAAACAGCCAGCACACAAGTTGCCCTATGACAATGGTCAACAACGTCACAACACATCAACACTGTGCTTACTCAGCCCTGGGTTCCCCATCACCAGTTTTCCTGTCCCTCTCTGCCGTCTAGCCCTTGTCCCTGGACTGCTGTGCCTCATTAGTCCCATCTGGTTCTGTGCGGTTGTCCACTTCCTGGCTGAACAGTAAACCTTGGAAGTGACTTCACCACTGAGCCAAAAGGGTGTCTGGGGGCCATACTCTTGGGGTTTCTCCAGTCTCCTTTAGGCCAGTAAATCTGGTCTTTTGTGTGTGTGTTAGAATTTTGTTCTACATCCTTCTCCAGCTCTGTCCAGAACCCTCTGTTGTGATCCTGGTCAGAGCAG
>NW_004443980.1:16491514-16539599 GCF_000243295.1 Trichechus manatus latirostris
ATCTCTTCTTGCTCTCCATTCTCTGTCAGTTTTCTCACTCCATTTGGTGCTTGGCTGAGTTCTTTATCTCTTCATTTGATGTTTTAGGGTTTCAGGATTGCTGTTTTCTCTGTTTGGCTTAGTTTTTTTGGATCTTTGCTGTGGAGGGACGGCATGGTGCTTCTGCCTAGAGCGCCATTGTGCTGGAAGTCTCCACGCTTAACTTTTTAAGAAACTACCAAACTGCTTTTCAAAGTGGTTACACTGTTTTACATTCCCATCTGCAGTGTATGAGAGGTCTAGTGTCTCCACATTCTCACCAACACTTGGAATAATCAGTCTTTTTAATCTTAGAGATTCTAATAGTGTGTAGATATATTTCATTGTGGATTTAATATTCTTTTCTCTAATGACTAATGATGTTAAGGATAGCCAAGGCTATGCTGATATTTTAATGCAATAGTTTAAATACTTTAAAAAGTCAAAATCTAAATTAATCCAAACATCCACAGTGAACAAAATATCAAAATTTTAAATATAGTATAAATATTATTGCATTTTCCTTTTGTTTCAGATTCCAATATGGCTTAACACAACATTGACATTAGAGAGCTTTTTCATGTGCATTTCTGCCACCTGTATATCCTCTTTATGAAGTATCTGCTCAAATCTTTTGCTCATTTTTTACTGGGTTATTTGTTTTCTTATTACTGAGTTTTCAGAATACAAGTCCATCATAAGATGTGTGATTAAAAAAGGTTTTCTCCCAGTCTGTTGTTTACCTTTTCCTTTTCTTAAGAGTGTATAAATGAGCAATTTCTTAAATTTAATGAAATCAAATTATCAATTTTATGAATTCTTAAATGTATAGATTGTGCTTTTGATGTAGCAAATACAGATTTACTTAACCAAAGGTCTCAAAGAATTTCTACAACTTTTCTTCTAGAAGTTTTATAGTTTTGGATTTACATGTAGGTATATTATCCATTTTGAATTTATTTTTGATATGGTACAAGATATAAATAAAAATTATGAATTTTACTTTTTTTTTTTTACTTATGGATGTTCAATTGTTCCAGCACCATATTATGAAAAGACTATCCTTTACCGAATTGCCTTTGCAACTTTATTGTCTTTTAAAGAACTTTGTTCTTCTCTTTCACAGATGTTTTGGCTATTTTAGATTCTTTATCATCATGATGTATGAATTTTAGAATCAGCTTGTCAATTTCTACAGAAGAAGGCTTCTTAATTTTGATTGAGGTTGCACCGAGTCTATAGGTCAGGAGAATTGATAACTGTAATGATTCTTCTGATCCATGAACATGGTTTATCTCCCCATTTATATAGATGTTCTTTAATTTTTCTCAGCTATGCTTTGTAGCTTGAATGTACAGGTCTTGTATATCTTTTGACAGATTTATCCCTAAGAGTGAGTTATGGAGTGTTTCCTCTTTCTCTACTTTCTGGAAAAGTTTATTTAGAATTGGTATTTTTTATTTTATAAATATTTGCTCTAATTCACATGTAAGACTATCTGGGCCTGAAGTTTTTTTTTTGTGGGTAGGGTTTTAAGTACAAATTCAGTTTCTTTAAGAGATATAGGGCTATTCAGATTATCTGTTTTTTCTGGTGTAATCTTTTTAGTTTGTGTCTATGATGTCACTTGTACATTTCATCTAAGTTGTAAAAATTATTGGGCCAAAATTATTCATAGCATTGTTGCCACTTATTTCATTTTTCACATTGGTAATTTGTGTCTTCTGTCTTTTATTTCTGATAAGTCTGTTTAGAAGTATATTATTTTATTGATCTTCTCAAGTAACCAGATTTTAGATACATTTGTTCATTCTATTGTTTTTCTATTTTCTATGTCACTGATCTCAGCTCTGATCCTTCTTATTTCTTTCCCGCTACTTCCTTTTGTTTAATTTACTTATAAAATTTAAGGTGAAAAGTAATGTCATTGATTTGAGTCTTTTCTTCTATTGAAATATAGCCATTTAATGCTAAGAATTTCCATCTATTTTACGCCTTTGACTGCATCCCACAACTTCTAATATGTTGTGTTTTCATTTTAATCCTGTTCAACATAGTTTTTAATTTCATTTCTTACTTCCTTTTTTTACCCACAGGTTATTTTGAAGTGTATTGTTTAGTTTATAAATAATTGGGGATTTGCTACCTATCTCTTTTATTTTTGATTTCTAATTTAATTATATTTTTATCAAAGAACATACTTGTTTTGATCTGCACACTTTTCAACTTACTGAGATTTATTCTATGGTCTAGAAGTAGGTTGGTAAATGTTCCATGTGCACTTGAAATAATTTTCTTCTGCTGTTGTTGGGTGGATTTTTTATAATTTTCAATTAGGTAAAGTTGGTTGATAGTGATTTTCAACAATTATACTTGCTGATTCTCTGCCTACTTATTCCTTAATTAGTGAGAGATGGGTATTGCAGTCTCTCATAATAATTGGGGAATCTAGGCTGTTTCTATCCTGTGTCTCCAGTATTTCAACATAAGACCTCCAATATCTTATGCCTAGGAAGAAAGAGTTTGGAGAACACAAGCCACTGCTAAAACTCATGGACCAGAACTGACTCTTGTGGTGTCTGCTACTAAACATTGGCAGAAATAATTATTACATGACCCAGAACTAAACACAAGGGAAGCTGGGAAATATGGGTGCGTGGCATTTTGGTAAGGAATAACCATCTTTTCTGCAATGAATCTAATCAGAAGTTAGGGAGGGAAATATTCCCAGACTATTATGCTTTAGTATGTAGAACTAACTCTGTAGACTTGTTTCATGCCCTAACTTTTAAAACATGTCCCAAGTCACACAACTCACACTTTGTTTATTTTTATTTATTTATTTTATTGTTGTAATTAAATGAAGTTTACATTTCAAGTTAGTCTCCTATACAGAATTTTCTTTTCATACATTGTTATGAGACCCCAACCACTCACCCCGTTCTGTGACAGCACACTCCTCCCTTCTGCCCCTGATTCCCCATGAACATTCAACCAGCTCCTAACTCTCTCTGCCTTCCAGTCTTACCTCTGGACAGAAGCTGCCCCTTTGGTCTCTTGTATGTACTTGACTAAGAGGCACATTCTTCACAAGTATCACTTTATGTCCCACAGTCCAGTCCAATCCCTGTCTGAAGAACAGCTCACATTTTGGATCTAACAAGTAGCCTATAACATTTTGAAAAATAAAGCCCAGTTTCCTTCAGGAAATCTTAGGGATGAGACAGGTGGTCCCTGTCTGAAGAAATGATATGGTATAGTAATTAACAATTTTGAGTGTTCATTATATGCCAATGTGTTGATTACAATATGTAAATAGTTTTATTTAATCTTTACAGATACCTTATGAGATAGTTACCATTTTTATACCAATTCTAAGATGATAAAATTATAGAGAGGGGATAATGTATACATGGACAGACAAGTGAAAAATTGGCAGAGCTCTACCTTGGACCCTGATGCTCAGTCCGCCTGACACTGAAGTCCATTCTCTAGGTTTTCTGTTACTATTCAGGAGAGTCTGTTCTTTCTTCAACTTTTGGCAAGCAGATTAAGGAGAAAAAGGTGAAAACAGGTTTAAAAAGATGAATGGCAGTTCTGTTCATTTATTTTTATTGATGAATACAACTCAATGCCGTTGAGTCGATTCTGACTGATAATGACCCTATAGGACAGAGTAGAACTGCCCCATAGCGTTTTCAAGGGGTGAACGGTGGATTTGAACTGCTGACCTTTTGGTTAGCAGCTGAGCTCTTAACTACTACACTGCCAGGGCTTCAGTGATGAATACAGTAACAAGTAATTCCAGTATCCCCATGAAATAATTATAATTTTACAATTACATTATGTAAATATATTTTATTGTATAGAATATATAATTAGATAATATAATGTATTTTATTATATAAATATTAAATATTTTATCTAATAAAATATATGTGATACATAGCTGTCTTCAACTCTTTGGAGTACATACACATCATGAAGAAAAGGGATTATATTAATTCTAAATGACCTCAATGTATAGAAATTAGGGAAGAAGGTCTATGGACACTTTCACTCAAAAAAAGCAATAATAATAATACCTACAACTTTTTGAACATATAATACGTTTCAGTTATGATGCTGTACAAACATGTTCTCTTTAAATCCCTTCAATAACCCTCTCAGGTAGGAATCCCTGTTTTAAGAGATGCAGGATGTTAGTTCCCTAGACCTGCCATACAAATTACCACAAATTATGAGGCTTAAAATACCAAAGTTTATTGCCTCACAGTTCTGGAGGCTGGTAGTCTGAATTTAGGTGTCAACAGGGCCATGCTGTCTTCAAAGTCTCTAGGGAAAGATCCTTCCTAGTCTGTCCTAGCTACTGGTAGCCCCAGGCACTCTTTGCCACTCTGTGGTAGCATAACTCCAATCCCTGCCTCCAGCTTCACTCGGCCGTCTTTCCTGTGCATCTCTGTCTCTATGTCTCTTCTCTTTTTTTAATACACCAGTAATATTAGATTAGGGTCCACCCTACTCCAATATGACCTTATATTAACTTAACTAATTATATCTCCAAAGGCCCTATTTCCAAATAAAGTCCAATTCACAGATACCGGGTGTCAGGATTTGAACATATCTTTTTGGTGGACACAAAATCAATCCATACCACAGGAGCTAAGGTTTAAAGAGGTTAAGGAATTTCTTTATGGTTTTACAGTTAGAAGGTACTAGAAAAGGGACTTGAACTCAAATAGGTCTGACTGCAAAATTTGTGGCTGAAGTATTATACTGTCTTTTTTTAATGAATCAGAGATATTAAGTAATGGAATGGTCTATTGCAGGACATAGTGTGTTTGCCATTTAAGAATTTTTTACTTAAATGATAACAGGGATTATGTCCATGTTATTTCAGCATGATATGGGCACTTGTTCCAGATGATTTTTAAGATCCTTTCAAATCCTGGGCAATCTAGAATTCTCAGGCAGTCTAATTCTTTTGTCAAGATAATTGTCTAACAGAAAAAGAGAGGTATCATGAAATTTTCTGCTTTTAACATACTTTTCATTCCATATGAATCAACTTTTTACCTACAACAGTAGGCTCTTGACACACTTAGTAATATCTCCCTCTTCCTTTTCAAAGGAGTCTCTGGGTGGGGTGCAGGTGGTTAAATGCTTGACTGCTAACCAAAATGTTAGCAGTTAGAAACTACCCACTCAGAGGTGCCACAGAAGAAAGGCCTGGTGATCTGCTTCTAGAAAAATCACCGTCTTGAAAATTCAATGGAACAGTTCTACTCTGACACACATGGGATCACCATGAGTTGGAGTCAACTTGATGGCAACTGGTTTGGTTATTTTTGGTTTTCCTTCTCTAAAACAATATTTTTCTTATGGTTAATAAACCCTTCTGTTGGTCCTCTAATATATGTAATCCCAGATTTTACATGTTTCTCATGGTAAGCTGATTCCTCAGTTTCTCAATCAGCAAACTGCTCTCTGGCGGAAAAAAATAACTTCTGTGAGGAATTGGCACCTTGAAGGATTTTGAGCTGCTTCTTTTGATCTCCGGTGGAGGGTATTTTGCCAGGAGGAACAGGGATTTGGCTTGCCATTCACGATTCCAGAATGTGTATGGTATGAAACATGGTTATTATGTTTCTGTCATGAAGGTGAAAGACCCGTAACTCAAAAAGCCTCAGGCATGAGGGGATTACTAAGATCTTTCATATAAGCGATGGAAACATAATTATCACTCTTCAAAGGTGAGACTGAATTTATTTTTATTTCTTTGCAAGAGTAGTGAGTAAAGACAGTGAAATAATATGAGATACAAATTAACCTCACCAACATACATGGAAAAATCAGCAGGAATGGATTAGGTACTATTCTAAATGGAACTAAACTCTCTTTCCAATGTTCGGTAAAGTTTTATTTAAATTTTGTTGAATTTTTAAAAAACCAATTTTCAAGCTTCTGTGCCCTTGGAAAAAGTTTAAATAAAGTAAGGAAATTTTAGGGCATTATAGAGCTGTCAGAACAAGGAAGTGTTAAAAATTAAAGGAAAAATATGATCAGCCTTCTAGTATGTTTTAGTCTCATTTCTTAGCTTTCTATCACATTTATCTCTTTCAAGTATTTAACTTCCTTTTTTCCCTCTGATATTTTACTCTTCTTTTCTTCATAGTCTATTCAGATATTTTCCCCTTATTTCTATTTCATGCAATTAACACTTGAGCAAAGCCATGTATGATACTCTGTAGTTTTTATATCCATGAGTAGAATGACAATCTGTCTGCTCTTTCAAGCACTTTTCAAGAGTTTACGCCTGATTTTAAGCTTGACGATCAACTTTCAGCAATTCTTTTTTCTAAAGGTAACTCCAAACAAATACCAAGTCTAGAATTGAATCTACAATTTACACTATATAGATTACAAGGCAATTAAAAGTGGTTTTAGGAATATGTTAAGGAGGTTCCAAAAATATTTCATTAATGGGATAGTCATGATCCTTTTTTACTAGTCCTTTGCTGTGAAAGATGTATGAGATAACACGAGATTTATAATGCATTTATCTATAATAATATCTATTTCCAATTTCTGTCTCTAGCTCTGTCTCATATCTATCTCTATCTTTTGAAAATATGTTGGTACATAGTACCGTTGGATGTGAATTCAAACCAGTTCAATGACTGCAATCATATTAACAAATCAAGGATAAGGAATTTGACTATCTCCACAATCTACGCAGGACTGATGTTTTCAAAGGGCTGAAGTTCAGGTCCAGACTAATGGGGCTCTAAAGAAAGATACACACATTTGTAGCCACAAGCTATGTTCTGTGTTGTTGAGTAATGCTGATTTAATTCATTTGGGGTCATGGTCATATTTTCTGTGCTGTCTGGCTGCTTTTCTGTCATCACGGACAGAAGAGAATGAAGGATAATTGGAAACGTGAATGTATTTTGGTGGCATTATTATTTTTAAAAGAAAAATCCTCAGTGCTTTAGGTAGTAAATAAAGGTGCAGTTTAAAAGACTGTATCACTGATTAATGAGTTATAGGTGTTGGTATTTTGGTTTTATCAGATTTTCCAGCCCTTGTGGCACCTTAAAGACGTGTCTAACTGGTAGATTTCTTTAAAAAAAAACCTTAGCTCGTGGATTTAGCCGTGTGAATTAGCTGACCAATGAGTTACACAATTTCCTCATTATGCTATTCTTTAGAAGTCATTGGGTAGTCTAAATGGTTAATGCTATTGGCTGCTAACTGAAAGGTTGGAGGCTTGAGTTCACCCAGATGTGCTTGGAAGAAACTCCTGGAGATATACTTCCGAAGAATCAGCCACTGAAAACACTACGGAGCAGTTTTACTCTGACACATGTAGGATCACCATGAGTCGGAACTGACTCAAAGGCAAAAAAAAAATATATATATTATTTGCACTTATTCGCTCCCTCCACAGCCCCTGAGGAGCCTGGGTGGTGCAGTGGTAAGCACTCAGCTGCTAACCCAGAGGCTGGCAGTTCGAATCCACCCAGCGACTGTGTGGGAGAAAGACCTGGGTGATCTACTTCCATAAGATTTCAGCCTTAGAAACCATTTAGAGCAGTTCTACTCTGTCACATGAGTTGTTATAAGTCAGAATTGACTTGATGGAACCCAACAACAACAACAATCACAACCCCTTCATCAAGCCTTGCAATGGCTGCCTTACTCCTCACCACTAGTACAAATCAACACAGGCCTCACTTAGTCTAACTGCTTCTTCAACCCTCCTGCCCAGGCAGTTAGTTTGATCTGTATTTTCTTCTCTGCCATCTAAAGTCTTGACTATTCCCCTGACCAAAGCATTTGCTATCCACTTTTGATAACTGCCCAAAATATATCCAGACATGCGTGAAGAAATGGGAGCAGCTGACCTGTTTAGACAAGAGCATTATGGCATCCCTGACTGACCAGATGTGTATACAACACTGATGTCCCAAGAATAAAATAATTCTGTGGTATATTTTTTTTTTAAATTTCGTACAACAGAGAATAATCAAACATATTTCAGAACTCCTCTAAAGTGAATACAGGCAATAAGAACTGAAGCCCTGACTGATCCCTGAGAATTGAACACAGTAATGAGAACTCTCTCACAAAAGGATCTCGACTAGAAGCCAGACTAAAGTGGGAAATACCCCAGGAGTCCTCACAAATTTCTGGGGCCTATCTTATTAGCTCAGATTGAACTCAGAATTAAGGAGCTTCGATAAATCACTTTGAAATGCTCATTTATAAATGGGAATAAAACTTGGGCAGAGAAACACAAGAAGTTGACAGGATGCCTGATTAGTAGAGATGGGATTTCCCAAGGGCAGGAATTCTCCTTTTAGTTCCTGAGGGATGGTCATGCTCCAGTGTAGATTTTCAAATTATGCACCCAGATTTATTTTTATAACATTGTTGGGAACAGTCTTTTTCCTCAATTATTGTGTTAGTCTGATAGCGATGAGCATTAGGGGAGATCCATGGTGTCAAAGGAAAGAAAAGGACACTGATTTTTTAAGCATCTCTTCTGTGTCAGCACTGTGCTGACTCCCACATTATCACAGTCTTCACAGGAACCCTACAAGTGGGGTATTATTATCACTGTTTGAATGAGGTTCAGAAGTGAGTACGTTTCCAGTGGAGTTACTCACCACGCCGCTGAGATGAGATCAGGCTGACATCTCAGTCCACCAGAGTTTAGTTAAGATGATGTCTGAGTGACTGCAGTGGGCCAAGCTTCTTTGTGGTTTTATTTTCTTTTGACCTACAGACTTAAGCAGCACATGGACTATCTCAACACTAACTTTGTAATTAAAACTTTCCAAGTTTAATGACTTGTAAAATTATTATTATTTTACAAATAACTTTTGATTCAAAAGTAAGGGATACTCTGAAAGAATGAAGAAAGTAGCATTCTAATTTGCTGTTTATAAACAAGCTAGAGATCAAGCAGAGCAACGAGGTCATTGCTTTTTAATATAGTGGGTTCAATATGCTTTTCCTTCTGGTTGACTATAGCTTAACTATTATCTTTTATTTATGTATTCCCTCTAACTAAAAGGAAATTACTTGAGGTACATACCCTGGACTCAGGAAGCTGAAGACAAGCAAGCAGATCTCTGTGATTTTCTCTACTTCCATGGGGGCCTGGACTAGTTCCCAGTGTGGAGCTGCTCAGCATTGGTTCAGTGAGGTTTTCCTCTTGACTTTCTATAAAGCACCAGATGTGAGCTGCTTGAATTAAAGTGGGTTGGAAGTGGAGAAAAGCAGAAGTAATAATGTAGCCAAATCACATCCTTTTCTTAAATCTTTGGATTTATTCTGTTTTATGTTTCTGGCTTCGGTACATCTCTTTCTATTCAAAAATTAGAGGATGTTTAACTGCTGAGGAGTTCTAGACTTGGCTTTACTTTCATTCTGCTAGTCTTGGAGAAAAGAAAATCTCCTCTTTTGGCCCCTTTGATATTCTTTTTAACTGAGTATTTGGCCAGCTCAAGAATAGAATGACTAAGCCTAATGAGTCCCTCCTCTTGTTCTCGCCTCTGCAGGCACTTTGCTGCACACATCTCTAAGATGTATGCAAATGATACAGGTGATTCTTCTCACTTCAGAAATCACCTGGGGCAAGTTATGGGTTTATTTTAGAACACAACAATGATACATAGAGTGCATTAGACCCTTTTGTTCCTGGAAGGATGAGAGTCTGAAAAGGAACGAATGGTTGTCTTCCTCCCCCCTTTCCGCAAACTCACTGAGGCTTCTCTGAAGTCTTTGCTCCATCTGATGGGAATCTCAGGTGAGGTGAGGGACAGGTGGATATAGATAGATGTGGCTGTGCTCCCATGAAACTTACATATCATCTTCTTTCCTGACTTGATTTGAAGGCATTTCCAATTGGGCCTTTCAATCCTAATTCTGTAAGAAGCTATTCATTTTCTGTTTCCATTTGCCTACCATTTTCTCACTCTTGAACCAAAACACCAGGGGTCAATGGGAAGAAGAAATAACTTAATCATTTCAACTATTCTATTTCATGAGATCAGAACTTCTTCTAATCACTGGGAGAGGAAGAAAATCTGTGGCCTCAATAAATCTTCCCTGCTTGGTGAGCCACCACCTGTCTGTCAGTTTGTCCAACAGTGGTAGCTTACATGTTGCTGTGATACTGGGAGCTATGCCTCTGATATTTCAAATACCAGCAAGGTTATCCATGGTGGACAGGTTTCAGCAGAGCTTCCAGACTAAGACAGACTAGAAAGAAAGACCTGATGATCTACTTCCAAAAATCAGCCAATGAAAACCTTATGATTCAGAACACTGTTTGATACAGTGCTAGAAGATGATCCCCTTAGGTTGGAAGACATTCAAAAACACAATAGCCACAACAATGGACTCACATAACTACTGTGAAGATGATGTAGGGCTGGACAATCCAGGGTTGCTGTGAGCCAGAATAACTGACTCAATGGCAACTAACTACAGCAACTTGGAGAGCCGAAAATTTTGTTCTAGCTGTGATTCTTCCAGGCCTCTAGGTAACCTTAATGTAGCCCACTTCTTCTGTGATGTACAAAGATTTATGACATTGAATAGCCTTTATAATTATAAAATTATTTTGAATTTGGAAGCACTTTACAAATTACAAAGCAACTTATAAATATGTTCTCATTTATACATGTACATACACAAATTTATAAGTATGAACATATATGCATGGCAATGGCTCTTAGGGAAATTGAACACACCTATGAAATAGAACACACCTATGTGGGCATCTGTTAGGATGCTTGGAAACTAGGGCAATTTTCAAAGAAATTGGCTGGGTTGACTAGTGGAATCTCTCTCATTTAACGCCAAATCTTTCCTTGGGTAACTCACATGTAACTTCTGTTACTTGGTATTTTTGTGTAAGCACCGGTCAGAATTTGCTAAGAATTTTGCTCAAAGAGAGTTGATAATAATGATCAAGAAAGAATCTAGCCCATTGAGAAGTGAGAGTGGGTTGCTTAGGGCAAAACTTGGCTCTGATTTTATACGAAAAAAAAAAAGGATTAAAATGTTGTTTGGGTTTATTTTCCTCTTTGGCAAGACAAATAAGACAGAAAGAAAATAACTTTTAGGCTGGAGTGGAATGTTAATAAATGCCACACTAACAATGAATTGGAAGCAGAATTTAATTATTGTTTTTCTCTGCATGATATACTCCTTGCCTTCTCGGTAAACTTCCTAGTACTTAGTTTTGATTCGTCTTTTATCCTTCATCTGCTGATGTTATTTACATACAGAAATGTGATGTGTTTACCATATTATTAAAATAGAACCAGATTTTAATTAAATATCAATTCAGGATCACAGCTTCAAGCTACTTGCCAATACTGATGGTGATCAATAGGAGATGTTGAACAAAGAAGATAGATTTTCCGAGTCGTCAAGAATTTTTCATTTCCTTCTCTTGCTCCTCCTCCCCTTTCCCTGCTTTCCTACTCCCCTGTAGACAGTTCACTCATTCTCCTTCTCTGTTCCTCCACCTGCTTAATTTTTCGTATAGTGAATATATTTAATTTCCTGTGTGCTTTTCACTCATTCTAAAGTGTGCATTCAGACCCTGGAACCCGGAGCTGTTGACTGCCAGATGGTCACGTTTGCTAATTCACAAATCTACTTCCCGTTGCCAGTTTCCTTGGATTAGGCATCTTTGAAATGGTTTATATTATGTGCTTGTTTTAGAATTATAAAATGTTATGTGCTTGATTGTGTATTTATTTTACAACAATTAATTCAGTCTGAATTTTTATTTGGAAAAAAAACAATGCCTGCGAGTAGTGAACAGGTCTAAGTGTTCAAGAATAGTATACCTAATTATCCCTTTATTTTTGTAACAGTACATCATTCCGTTCCAAGTTTAGCATTTTGATTGATTTAACTCTTTGTGAAAAATGTTGCTTAGAAAAATCCAGGTTTGTGGATTTGAAGGGGCTATGCTGTATCAGACACACACTTCATGGAATGAGATTTTCGTACACTATACTTAACCTAGTTGTGGGCATAATGATAAAGTCATGGTGGATTTGTTCAGTATGTCCTCATTTACTTCTTTTCCTTATGAATGTATGTGTTTTGCAAGATTGATCATCAAGAAATATAAAAGTCAATCAATGTCACATTTTGGCAGGAATCTTGTACTATTCTATCAAGCCATGAATATGAGTTGACTTGTAGCCTGGATGTATAAATTTCACAAAATATATGGAAGCACCGACCTGAATCATAGAGAATAATGAAGAATACTCTGTATTCTTATCCTCCTCTCCATATCCACATACACACATACACAGATGTGTATGTGTGTATACATAAGTATATGAGTAAGATGGTTCTAGATTTTTAATTTTCTTCTCCTTATTAACAGTATGTGTTCTTTACAATTTCCTGTATTTATCCATTTTACCTGATTCAACTTTATACCTTCACCTGACTTTACTTTCTTGACTAAATTTTATTCTTTGTTTTCTTCTTCTTTACTTGCTTAGCAAGATTCATATTCACCCTTATCTTTATACTGACCATTTCCAGAGCAAATTGCTGACTGATCCTATGTACTTTTTCTTCTCTTGACTCTTTGTACACATGTACTGTCTCTTTAAGGGAGCTAGCCATTTTATCTCTCAGAGTGTTACAAATGGTTAATACCTTTTGGTTGCTAACCAAAAGGTTGGAGGTTCAAGTCCACCCAGATGCACCTCAGATGAAAGGTCTGGTGACCTGCTTCCAAAAGGTCACAGTCATGAAAACTCTAGGAGCAGAGGTCTATTCTGACACGCATGGGTTGCCATGTATCAGGAACAACTCAACAACAACTGGTTTAACCATTCAGCTGGGTACATGACCCATAATAATAGCGTTCCTCCAACAAGAAATGAACACTGAATTAAGTTCATAATTTCTTCTCTTCACTAGTCTGTGTCTGCTACTGTCTATCTGCTCCAGCACTATCCTGACAAATAATGACTGAAGACCTTCTCTCTTCCTTCTCCTTCCTTTTCTCTTGAGATGAGTGTTGGTAAACATGTCATTGGAGCACTTTCATGTGGGAATGCTCTATGCTGCAGGGAGTGATGGTATGCGGATAGTGGCTGATGTGCATGCATAGAGATTCTTCGTGAAATTCCTTCTCAAGTCAGTCTGTGTCTTGTTTACAAGGTAAATAAGCCCGTGTCTTCCATCTCCACTGGCCTCTGATATGTTTTAAGAGTTTATGGGATGAAATAAAACATGAATGAAATATATATTTATAATTCTGAAGAATTCAGTTCAGGTATACAACAGATGCTTCACTAATACACCAATGGATATATTTAGTAAGGAAAAAATGACAGGATAAAAATAAAAGTAGAAATTGAGGACTCATATATAGGTAGAAAAAAATCATATTGACAGCAAGCAATACCCGGAAGAATAGAGGACTAGGAAAGAAAGACATGCGGATTGAGTGAGGACATTCAATCAAAAAATGAATTTTTAAAAACAAGTCATAGAGGAAAGCTTTGAAAGTCCTGGAGACAATTTTTCCTGCTATTGTGACCTTTGAAATCACAACTAAATTGCATGTAATATTTACAAATCAATAAATAGTAGAAGCCAGACAGAAGAGGGATTGGATGGCAGAGAGAAGGATAGAGGAGAAGTAGAGCGTTTAATCAATATTAACAGAACAGCTGGCCAAAGAAAGAAATGGTCAAATTGCCACCTAGAGGAGAGTATGGGGTAGAAGTTATTCTGGCAGTTTTGCTGCTGTTCTTTTCGAACCTTTGCTGACCAAAGAGTCTGACCCTCTGAAATCATAACTGTCTTCTGTCTAGCCCGTATTGGCTAGTTAACAAATGGGCTCCCAGTAATCATCTGCCTCTCCATACAGTGCTGGGGATGTCAAGGAGTTAATGGAGGTAAGGGACTCAGATTTTTTCTAGAGGAAAATTTCACAACCCTTGGAAAACACTGTATTAAACTTCAATCAGATAACAAATTATATCCTTTTATTTTATTTTTGCAATGGAATAAGGGTTCTCTATGACAGTGGTAAAATGCTATGGGAATACTTAGGGGAAATGCTCCTCTTTCACGCGTTCACATCAGCTTTTTTGTATCTTTCGGTCTCTCATTGTTGTAAGAGTTCACTGTTAGGTTGATGGCCCACAGTGGCCATTTTGAGGTAGAACATTTTGTAAATGGAACACAACTTGTTTAAACATTACCAGTGTTTTTTTTTTTTTTTTTTTTCAAAAATGGAAAAGTGTCTGTGGGTGAGAATGAATCACCTTATACAATGAGTCACCATGGATGGAGCAGGTTAACACTGTTCTTTAGTGACTAGCAGAAGTAGCTTTAAATACATGTAAGTACTATAATTCTGAATCCTTTCACATACCTCCACCTCACAAACTTCACACACACACACACACACATCTGCACACAAAATTCTGGGTATATACATAGTCAGGTAACATTATTCTAAACACAGAAAAGATAAATTTTCTAGGTATCTAAATGATGACTTCTATTGGTTGACATTTAAGGAGCTTATATTAGGTAAGGAAGTATTTCATCTGGTAGCTGATTGAGCTATTTAGCTTGCCTGCTTAGAAAATTAATTTTGCTCTCTCCTACCACCAGAAATGATAACTGTTTCCTACATGATACATTTTTCCTCCCTTCTCTTGTCTACAACCCCTAGATTTAAATGAACTTAATTACTAGACAGATCATCAATCACTGTCCATGGACAATAGAAAACAGGTAAATTGTGGAATCATCAAACTCAAATAGTCATTTTGTCCAGCCCATTAACTTCAGGTAAGCCGATAGTCAAACCTTCTTGAACAATTATTTATTAAAATCTTCATGGAGAGTGAATCTTTGTTCAACTTTTTAAACTGATTTTCAGGCTGTATAGCAAGAGAGAGGAAGAGAGAGAGACAGAGACAGACAGGAAATGAATAGTTAAATTGTAGTCAAATTTTTTTAGAAAAAGATTTTCAACTTTTCCACACTTGAAATATTCTATCCTCATGCAAAGTAATTGTCTTACTTTATTCAAAGCAAACTGAAGTAAAAGTTTGGTGCATTAATATTCCAGATGTCTATTGTGGTTAAATTGGCACGTCAAATCTTTCCAAGATTAGGGTTATCCTCTTTATCCGTGTGAAATAATACAATGTAAAATATATGGTTTTTGTTTTTCTGGGAAAATCTCGTTATAAACTACTCAGATCACTGGGATTGAGGATATTTGTTTCCAAATAAACATATGCATGCCTTATATATGAGGTGAGATCATGCATCTGTGTCACCTTACCCTATTCATGAAATATCCTCGCCTCAAAACATTGCCCTAAAGTTTGACTTGGTACTTGAAACGCTTATCGTTGTTGTTGTTAGGTGCTGGTGAGTCGGTTCTGACTCATAGCAACCCTATGTACAACAGAATGAAGCACTGCCTGGTGCTTTGTAATCCTCACAATCATTGCTATATTTGAGCCCATTGTTGCAGCCACTGTGTCAATCCATCTCTTTGAGGGTCTTCCTCTTTTTCACTGACCCTCTACCTTACCAAGCATGATGTCCTTCTGTAGGGACTGGTCCCTCCTGACGACGTGTCCAAAGTATTTGAAATGAAGTTTCACCATCCTTGCTTCCAAGGAACACTCTGGCTGTACTTCTTCTACGACAGACTCGTTCATTATCATTAGTCACCTTCTTTTTGCATTAAAACTCCAGAAATCTCCTCTTTGAATGCAAATAAATATGTGACCCAGGAGAACTAATTTATTAATTCACTACCTGTTCATGAAGAACGGTATATCAAGGGATGAAAATGCCACATTGAAACTGAAGAAGGAAGTTTCGTCAGGCATTGTGGTGAGTAACTTCCACAATCTCATTCATTCTTTCGCACAACCCTGTGGGTTATTATCGTTCCCATTTTACAGATGAGGAAAACTTGAGCTTAAATATTTTGCCTGAGGTCACACAGCCAGTAAATGTGATTTTTTTCTTCCACATCACAGTGCAATGAGTGCTATATTGTATATAAATATGTCGAAAAAGAAAACTCTTTATTTTAAATTCTATTCCCATGCTAATAGCCTATGGAGAAAACTAACCCCGCTGTTGGTGCATTTGGTTCAGGTAACCTAAGTTTTATTTGGAGTCCCTGAGTGGTGCAAATAGTTGACGCACTCCCCTGCTACCTGAAAGATGAAAGGTTCGAGTCTACCCCGCGGCACCTTGGAAGGCCTGGTGAGCTACTTCTCAAAAATCAGTTGTTGCAAACCCTACGGAGCACAGTTTTACTCTGACACACACGGGGTCACCATGAGTCAGAGTCAACTTGACAGCACCCGGTTTTGAAGTGATATTTGGAGCAGCACTCTTGTCGGGGCTCCTAAAGAGCCTGTTCCTCCTGATGCTTTCTAGTTTTAGCACGTGAGGGGGTGGAGGCAGAGAGTGAAAGGTGACTGGGAAATAAGAGTCACACAAGTTTAACCGAGAGCTGCGGAGCATTTGTGGGAGGTTAACGGAAAACCTGAGTTCACTGGTGATACTATGTTGTAAGAAGGATAAGGCCACGCAGCAGGAACTCACATTCCTCAAGGCGATGTGATTCTTCTCTTACTTCTAGAGAAAATGTATTTACATAACAAGTAGAGTTTACAGAGAAAATCTGTATAATAACATTTTCATGTCCAAGGCTGTGGCAATTTTTTGATAATTTGTGTTAAAAAAGAATTTGAATTTCTCAAAAAGAGAAGGATGACTTAATTACTATTTTCAAGTATATGAGGGATTGTAACAGTATTTAGAAGATGACAACCAGCTGTTCTCTGTCTCCAAAGAGAAAAACAAGAGCAAAATGAATTCACAAAGTGGCAAGGACTTAGAAGGAAGACAGAGAAAAATGTAATTATCAGGTATTTTCTTAACTTAATCCCTAAATACAGAAAAGGGTAACTTGGAGGGAAGGGGCTCTAAACTTTCATAAACTGAGGTTAGGATAAATGTTACCTGGTCCACTCCTCTTCCTCTGGGACTAAGATGTAGAGTTTTGAGGACAAAATGAATAGGAATACATTTAAGATGGTTTTAACATATGACCTTTAAGGTTCCTTTTAGCTCTTCTTCAATAGTTAAAAGTCTATTTTGAAAAAATAATTCCGGTTAAAAATTAATTTTTGCAAATGTGATTATGATCTGTTTTAAAAACAGAATTTTTGTTGTTGTTGAACTTTAAGTGAAAGATTACAATTCAAGTTAGTCTCTCATACAAAAATTTATGCATACATTGTTATATGACCTGATTGCTCTCCCTATACTGTGACAGCACACTCCTACTTTCCACCCCTGATTTCCCATGTCCATTCAACCAGCTCCTGACCCTGTCTGCCTTCTCATCTCACCTCCAGACAGGAGCTGCCCATTTAGTCTTGTATATCTACTTGAGCTAAGAGGCACGCTCTTCACAAGTACCATTTTATGTCCCATAGTCCAGTTAATCTTTTTCTGAAGAGTTGGCCTCAGGAATGGTTTTAGTTCTGGGTTTACAGAGAGTCTGGGGGCCATGCTTTCTGGGGTTCCTCCAGTCTTAGTCAGACTATTAAGTCTGGTCTTTTAACTAGAATTTGAGTTCTTCACCCCACTTTTCTCCTGCTCCATCAGGGGGTCTCTGTTGTGTTCCCTGTCAGGGCAGTCATTGGTGGTAGCAGGGCACCATCTAGATCTTCTGGTCTCAGGCTGATGAAGTCTCTGGTTTATGTGGCCCTTTCTGTCTCTTGGGCTAATACTTTCCGTGTGTCTTTGGTGTTCTTCATTCTCCTTTACTCCAGGTGGTTGGGACTAATTGATGCATCTTAGATGGCCGCTTGCAAGCTTTTAAGACCCTAGACACCACTCACCAAAGTAGGATGCAGAACGTTGTCTTAATAAACTTTGTTATGCCAATTGACCTACATGTCCCCTGAAAGCATGGTCCCTAGACCCTCACCACTGCTACTTTGCCCTTGAAGTGTTCGGTTGTATTCAGGAAACTTCTTAGCTTTGGTTTAGTACAGGTGTGCTGAACTCCCCTGTAGTGTGTGCTGTCCTTCCTTTCACGTAAGTTAATTCTTATCCACTATTTAGTTAGTGAATAACCCTCTCCCTCCCTCCCCACCTTCGTAACCATCAAATAATGTTTTCTCCTGTGTTTGAGCCTTTTCTTGAGTTCTTATAATAGTGGTCTTATACAATATTTGTCCTTTTGTGACTGACTAAATTCACTCAGCATAATGTCTTCCAGGTTCCTCCATGTTATGTTTCACGGATTCTTCATTGTTCTTTATTGTTGAGTAGTATTCTATTGTGTGAATATACCATAATTTGTTTATCTATTAGTGCATTGATGGGCATCTAGGTTGTTTCCATCTTTTTGCTATCGTGAAGGGTACTGCAATGAACATGGGTGTGCATCTGTCTAATCGTGTGATGGCTCTTATTTCTCTAGGATATATTCTAAGGAGCGGGATAGCTGGATCATATGATACTTCTACTTCTAGCTTTTTAAGGACGCACCAAATTGATTTCCAAAGTTGTTGTACCATTTTACATTTCCACCAACAGTGTATAAGTGTTTCAGTCTCTCCACAACCTCTCCATCATTTATTATTTTGTGTTTTTTGGATTAATGCTAGCAATGTTGGGGTGAGATGGTATCTCATTGTAGTTTTGATTTGCATTTCTCTAATGGCTAATGAACGTGAGCATTTCCTCATGTGTCAGTTAGCTGCCTGAATGTCTTCTTTGGTGAATTGCCTGTTCATATCCTGGCCCATTTTTTAATTGTCTTGTTTGTCTTTTTGTTGTTGTGGTTTTGCAGTCTCTTATAGATTTTAGAGATTAGACGCTGATATGATTTATCATAACCAAAAATTTTTTCCCAGTCTGTAGGTTATCTTTTTACTCTTTTGGTGAAGTCTTTTGATGAGCATAAGTGTTTGATTTTTAGGAGCTCCCAGTTATCTAGTTTCTCTTCTGGTGTTTGTGCATTGTTACTTATTGTTTATATTCTGTTTATGCCATATATTAGGGTTCCTAGTGTTGTCCCGATTTTTTTCTGCCATGATCTTTCTTGTTTTAGGTTTTATATTTAGTTCTTTGATCCATTTTGAGTTAGTTTTTGTGCATGGTGTGAAGTATGGGTCTTGTTTCAGTTTTTTGCAGATGGATATCCAGTTATGCCAGCACCATTTGTTAAAGAGACTGTCTTTTCCCCAATTAATGGACTTTGGGCCTCTGTCAAATACCAGCTGCTCATAGTGGATGAATTTATATCTGGATTCTGAATTCTGTTCCATTGGTCTATGTATCTATTGTTGTACCAGTACCAGGCTGTTTTGACTACCGTGGCAGTATAATAGTTTCTAAAATCAGGTAGTGTGAGGCCTCCCCCTTTGTTCTTGTTCTTGAATAATGCTTCACTTATTTGGGACCTCTTCCTTGAAAACAGAATTTAACATTTACTTTTTTCTTCTGTAAGTCACCATTTTGAATATTTATACACCACTCCTCACTTATCCACATGGTTAGATTCCAAAGACCAGATCATTACGTGAAGATCAACGTTATACGAAAATGGAGGATGAGCACATCAGACCACAAAAGGGAGGATGATTACATCGTTATATAACTGCCAAACCACTGAGAATCATGGCCCAGCCAACTTGACACATAACCTTAACCATCACAGACAGTGTTACTCTTGCCTCACACCTCAGCATTCATTACAGCCAGACTTACATTGTTAATGTGAAAAATAATCAAATAGTAGATTTTTTACTATCGTCATAAATACAAAATGTCGGATAACAAGATGATCGATAAGTAAGAAGTAGATATAATTACAAAAGAATGCCATAAAACCAAAAACCAAACTAGTTGCTGTTGAGTTGATTCTAACTCATGGCAACCATATGTGTTTCAGAGTAGAATTGTTCTCTATAGGGTTTTCAATGGCTGTGATCTTTCACAAGTGGATAGCCAGATCTTTCTTCTGAGGAGTCTCTGGGTGGATTTGAGCCACCAATCTTTTGGTTAGTAACCAAGAATTAGCCATTTGTACCACCCCAAGAGAAGTAGATATAATTACAAAAGAATGCCATAAAAAAACAAAAACAAATAAAACCTGTTGCCATCAAATTGATTCTGAGTCATAGTGACCCTATAGGACAGAGTAGAACTACCCCAGAGTGCTTCCAGCGAGCTGCTGGTGGATTCGAACTGCTGACTTTTTGGTTAGTAGCCAAGCTTTTAACCACTGCACCACCAGGCCTCCAAAGAATGCCATATGAGTCTCAAATTAGCAATGGACCTCCAGGCCTGTCAATCCTGCTGGTTGATCATCAATGATATGGAGATAACATGTGAATAAAAGAAGTTCTTGTAATAATAGTTCTGTTTATTATTAGGGCACTTAAAGATTTTTAGTATAAGATTATCTTCGCAAGTTTAAACTCATAGCTGTAACTCTTCTACCTAGAAAAACAAGGATTCCAAAGGTCCTTGATTGTTTTGTATGTATGTGTGTGTCTGTGTGTGTGTATGTGTGTGTGTATGTGTGTTTAAGCTCTAACTGACACTCTAACTATGCAAAATCACCTTGGGAGACTTCACAAAGTTGAAGAGTAGCTTTGACACTCTTATCAAAGTATCTGACATCGACATTTTTAAAGGTGGTAAGAGTAAGAGTTAGGTGACCCTGGTGGCATAGTGGTTAAAGTGCTTAACTGCTAACTGAAAGGTGAGCGGTTCGAAACCACCAGTGGCTCCTCTGAAGAAAGATATGGTACTCTGCTTCTGTAAGGATTTACAGCCTTGGAAACCCTATGGGATCTCTATGAGTCTGAATTGACTCGAGGGCAGTGGGTATGGTATGGGTTTTGGTAAGCATTTAAAACTGTTGAAATTAAGCATAGGATCTTGTGTTAATCTTAAACTCACATTTTCTCCTCACATAATTTTACATTTTCTTTTTGTCTATTCTAATAGAAATAGAACTACATAACTAGTTATGCAGTTATTAAGAACTATATAACTAATAACTGCATACATACATATAGACACACACATTTGGATTCTTTTTTGTACTTTAGATGAAGGTTTGTAGAACAAACTAGATTCTCATTAAACAGTTAGTACATACATTGTTTTATGACATTAGTTAACAATCCCGTAACATGTCAGTACTCTCCCTTCTCGACCTTGGGTTCCCTATTACCACCTTTCCTGTCCCTTCCTGCTTTATAGTCCTTGCCCCTGGGCTGGTGTGTCCCTTTAGTCTCTCTTTATCCTGTGGGCCCGTCTAATTTTTGGCTAAAAGTGAACCTCCAGAGTGACCTCATTACTGAGCTAAAAGAGTGTCTGGGGGCCATACTCTCAGGGTTTCTCCTGTCTCTGTCAGGCACTTAAGTTTGGTCTTATTTTGAGTTAGAGTTTTGTTCTACATTTTTCTCCAGCTCTGTTCGGGACCCTCTACTGTGATCCCTGTCAGAGCAGTCAGTGGTGGTAGCCAGGCACCATCTAGTTGTTCTGGACTCAGTCTGGTGGAGGCCGTGGTAGTTGTGGTCTGTTATTAGTCCTTTGGACTAATCTTTCCCTTGTGTCTTTAGTTTTCTTCCTTTTCCCTTGTTCCAGAAATGGTGAGACCATTGGAGTATCTTAGATGGCCGCTCACAGGCTTTTAAGACCCCAGATGCTACTCACCAAAGTAGAATTTTGAACATTTTCTTTAAAAACTATGTTATGCCTATTGAGCTAGATGTTGCCTGAGACCATGGTCCTCACATCCCTCAGCCTAGTAATTCGGTCCTTCAGGAAGTTTCAATTTATCCATGGAGCTTCCATGAGCTTACACTGAACAAGCTGTGCTAGCTTCCCCAGTATTGTGTACTGTGTTACCATTTACCAAGGTTACCACTTATGTGTTGTCTATTTAGTGTTTTTCCACCCCCACCCCTCCCCTCCCTCATAACCATCAAAGATTGTTTCTTTTTGTATGTAAACCGTTTCATGAGTTTTTATAGTAGTGATCTGGAATAATATTTGTCCTTTTGTGATTGACTTATTTCACTCAGCATAATGCCCAACAGATTCATCCATGTTGTTTCACATATTCATCATTGTTTATCGTTGCGTAGTACTCCGTTGTGTGTATGTACCATAGTTTGTGTATCCATTCATCTGTTAATGGGCATCTAGGTTGTTTCCAAATTTTTGCTATTGCGAACAATGCTGCAATGAACATGGGTGCACATATGTCTATTTGTGTGATGGCTCTTATTTCTCTAGGATATATACCTAGGAGTGGGATTGCTGGATAATATGGTATTTCTATTTCTAGCTTTCTATGGAAGCATCATATCATTTTCCAATATGGTTGTACCATTTTGCATTCCCACCAGCAGTGCATAAGAGTTCCAATTCTCCCCGCAGCCTCTCTAACATTTGTTATTTTCTGTTTTTTTGGTTTGTGCCAGTAATGCCGGGATGAGATGGCATCTCATTGTGGTTTTGATTTGCATTTCTGTAATGGGTAGTCATTGCGAGCATTTCCTCATGTGTCTGTTAGCGACTTGAATGTCTTCTTTGGTGAAGTGTCTGTTGATTTCCTTTGCCCATTTTTTAATTATTTGTCTTTTTGTTGTAGAGGTGTTGGACTTTCCTGTAGATTTTAGAGATTAGAACTTTGTTGGATTTGTAATAGCCAAAAATTTTTTCCCAGTCTGTAGGTTCTCTTTTTACTCTTTTGGTGAAGTCTTTTTATGAGCATAAGTGTTTAATTTTTAGAAGATCCCAGTTATCTAGCTTTTCTTCTGGTGTTTGTGTGTTGTTGGTTATGGTTTGTATCCTGTTAATGCTGTGTATTAGGGCTTCCAGCATTGACCCTATTTTTTCTTCTATGAACTTTCTAGTTTTTGGTTTTTTATTTAGGTCTTTCATCCATTTTGAATTAATTTTTGTGTGTGGCGTGAGTTATGGGTCTTGTTTCATTTTTTTGCAGATGGACATCCAGTTTTGCCAGCACCATTTGTTAAAAAGACTGTCTTTTCCCCATTTGATGGACTTTGGGCCCTTGTCATAGATTGGGTGACCATAGGTGGATGGATTTACATCTGGGTTCTCAATTCTGTTCCATTGGTCAATGTATCTGTTGTTGTACCAGTACCAGGCTGTTTTGACAACCATAGCTATATAGTAGGTTCTGAGGTCAAGTAGTGCAAATCCTCCTACTTCATTCCTCTTCTTCAATAATGCTTTACTTGTTCGGGGCCTCTTCCTTTTCCATATAAAGTTAATGATTGTTCTTTCCAACTCTTTGAAGAATGTTGTTGGTATTTGGATTGAGATTGCATTGTATTTGTAGATTACTTTAGGTAGAATTGTCATTTTCACAATGTTGAATGAGCATGGTATGTTTTTCCATTTCTGTAGATCTCTTTTGGTTTCTTGCAATAGTGTTTTGTAGTTTTCTTTGTATTAGTCTTTTACATCCCTGGTTAGATTTATTCCTAAGTTTTTTTTTGTTTTGTTTTGTTTTTTAGTGGCTATTATAAATGATATTGTTTTCCTGATTTCCTTTTCATCATTCTCTTTATCAGTGTATAGGAATCCAACTGATTTTTGTATGTTTATCTTATATCCTGCCACTCTGCTGAATCTTTCTATTAGTTCCAGTAGTTTTCTCCTGGAGTCTTTTGGGTTTTCTATATATAGTATCATATCATCTGCAATGAGGAACAATTTAAGTTCTTCATTACCAATTTGGATGCCCTTTATGTCTTTTTCTTGCCTTACTGATCTAGCTAGGACTTCCATCACTGTGTTAAATAAGAGTGGTGATAAAGGGCATCCTTGCCTTGTTCCTGTTCTCAAGGGGATAGTTTTTCAGCCTCTTTCCATTAAGAATGATGTTGGCTGTTAGTTTTGTATAGTTTCCCTTTATTATGTTGAGGAATTTCCCTTTTATACCTATTTAATTGAGAGTTTTTTTTTTTTAATCAAGAATGTGTGTTGGACTTTGTTGAATGCCTTTTCTGCGTTGATTGAGATGATCATGTGATTCTTTCCTTTTATTTATGTGGTGGATTACATTGATTGATTTTCTAATGTTGAACTATCCTTGCATACCTGGTATGAATCTTAGTTGGTCATGGTGTATTATTGTTTTGATATGATGCTGAATTCTATTGGCTAGAATTTGGTTGATAATTTTTGCATCTGTAGTCATGAGGGATATTGTTCTGTAATTTTCTCTTTTGTGGTGTCTTTGCCTGGTTTGGTATGGGGGTTATGCTGGCTTCATAGAATAAATTTGGCAGTATCCCTTCCTTTTCTATGTTCTTAAAGAGTTTGAGTAGTACTGCTGTAAGCTCTTCTCTGAATGTTTTGTAGAATTCTCCAGTGAAGCCATCTGGGCCAGGCTTTTTTTTGAGGGGGAGTTTTTTTTTTTTTTTTTTAAATTACCTTTTCAATCTCTTCTCTTGTCAGAGGTCTGTTCAGATTTTCAACATCAGTTTTTGATAGTTTGGGTAGGCTGTGTGTTTCTAGAAATTTGTCCATTTCCTCTAGGTTTTCAAATTTGTTGGAGTATAGTTTTTCGTAATACTCTATTATGGTCCTTTTTATTTCAGTTGGGTCTGTTGTAATGTCCCCCATTTCATTTCTTATTTGGGTTATTTGCGTCCTCTCCTGTTTTTCTTTTGTCAGTCTGGTCAGTGGTTTGTTGATTTTGTTGATCCTTTCAAAGAACTAACTTTTGGTTTTGTTGATTCTTTCTTTTTCTAGTCTCTATTTTATTTATTTCTGCTGTGATCTTTATTATTACCTTTCTTCTGGTGGCTGTGGGCTTCTTTTGTTGTTCTCTTTCTATTTGTTCGAGTTGTGTAGCTAATGTTTTGATTTTGTCCTTTTCTTCTTTTTTGATGTGTGCATCTATTGCTATGAATTGTCCTCTGAGGACTGCCTTTGCTGTGTTCCAAAGGTTTTGGTACGATGTGTTTTCATTCTCATTTGATTCTAGGAATTTTTTGATTCCATCTCTGATTTCTTCTATTACCCAGTGGTTTTTAAGCAGGATGTTATTAATTTCTGTATAATTGATTCTTTTTCCTTGCTCCTCTTGTTGTTAATTTCTACTTTGATGATGTTGTGATCAGGGAGATAGTTTGTATTATTTCACTGTTTTGGATTTCGTTGAGGGTTGCTTTGTGGCCTAAGATGTGAACTGTTCTGGGGAACATTCCATGTGCATTGGAAAAGAATGTGTACTTTACAGCTGTTGGGTGGAGTGTTCTGTATATGTCTATGAGTTCAAGTTGGCTTGTGCCCTTTAGATCTTCTGTACCTTTGTTGAGTTTCTTTCTAGATGTTCTGTCCTTTACCAAGAATGGTGTGTTGAAATCTCCTACTATTATAGTGGAACTGTCAATTTCTCTTTTCAGTGCTGTTAAAGTTTGTTTTATGTACTTTGGAGGCCTGTCATTGGGTGTGTAGATATTTATTACGGCTTTGTCTTCATGAGGGATCATCCCTTTAAACAGAATATAGTGCCCTTTTTTGTCTTTTATGGTGGATTTTGTTTTAAAGTCTAATTTATCTGAAATTAATATTGCCACGTTTTTGGTGGCTGTTTGCTTGATTATTTTTTTCCATCCTTTGATTTTTAATACATTTATGTCTTTGTTTCTAAGGTGTGTCTCTTGTAGACAGCATATTGATAGATCCTGTCTTTTTATCCATTCTGTCACTCTCTATCTCTTTATGGGTGCATTTAGCCCATTTATGTTCAGTGTAATTATTATACGTGTGAGTTTATTGCTGTCATTTTGTAATTTTTTTTTTGTAGTGTTGATGATTTCTTCGTTCCCCTTACTCTCCTGTGCTGTATTCCTTTTGTTTGTGGATTTTTTTTTCATTTCTTTTGTTTTTGTAGATTTTGTTTTTGTAGATTTTGTTTTTACTGAGACGTTATGTTTTTCTTCTTCATTTTGAAGAGTAAGTTTTTTAACTTCCTTTGTGGCTACCTTTAAATTTACCCTTACCTTCCTAGGTTTGAACCAGTGTATTATTCCTTTGTATCACCTTGCCTTCCTCTCCATTAGAAAGTTCCATACCTACACCATTTATTCCCTCTTTTATTTGATGCTGTTGTCATTTGCAGATTAATATTTCTGGTTCCCTGTTGTAAATCTTTTGGTTTTGAATAGTCCCTGAGAGTTTATTTCCTAGGTTGGTGTCTGGCTATTCTGATCTTTCGTCTTAGATTCAGGCAGTCATTGGATGTTTTTTGTCTCAGACCTAAGGACTCCCTTTAATAATTCTTGTAAGTTTGGTTTTGCTTTTACATATTCCTTTAATTTCTGTTTATCTGGAAATGACCTAATTTCACCATCATATTTGAATGAGAATTTTGCAGCGTATATTATTCTTGGTTGGTAATTTTTTTCTTTCAAGGTTTTATATATGTCATCCCATTGTCTTCTTGCTTGCATGGTTTCTGCTGAGTAATCAGAGGTTAGTCTTATTGTTTTCCCTCCCTATGTGACTTTTCATTTTTCTCCAGCTTCTCTCAGGATTCTTTCTTTGTCTTTGGTTTTAGCGAGTATGCTTATGATATGCCTTAGTGATTTTCTTTTCGGGTCTATCCTATATGGGATTCTTTGAGCTCTTTTGGATGGAGAGCTTTTCATCTTTCATGATATTAGGCAAGTTTTCTGTCAGCAATTCTTCAATGATCCTGTTTGTGTTTTCTGTTTTCTCCCCCTGTTCTGTAACTCTGATCACTTGAAAAATTTTACTTTTCGTTGATTCCCACATAATTCTCAGGGTTTCTTTATTTTTCTTCATTCTTTTTTCTGATTTTTCCTCAAACAAAATTGTATCCAAGTGTTTGTTTTCGATTTCACTGATCCAGTCTTCCATTGTTTCAAACCTGCTCCTTAGCCCTACTATGACACTGTTCATTTGGGAAATCTTGTTGTTTATCTTTTGGATTTCTAATTGTTGTTTTTGTATGATTTCTAGTTGTGAATTTATTTTGGCATTTTGTTCCTATATTATTTCCCTGAATTTTTCCATTTTTTTGTCTGTATTTTCCATGAATTTGTCTACCTTTTTCATGAATTTGTCTATTTTTTCCTCATTTATGTCTGTTTTTTCCTTCAACTCTTGGATAGCTCTGAATATTAGAGATCTGAATTCCCTATAAGGTAGTACTAGTGCCTTTTCTTCTATTGGAAAGTCATCTGGTATTTTATTTTGGATGCCTACTGGAACCATCTTTTCCTTTTTTAAAAAAATATGTTTTGATATTGTCTGCTCTCTACATGACATTTAGTATTTTCTTCATTTAGTGAGTGTAGATTTGTTTGTTTCATATTGTCTTTTTGTTTTATTTGGTTGTGTCTGAGCAGGCAGGCTGTGTGTTCTTTGTTGTTCGTTTGTCTGTGGACACAATATCTTTCACCTTCTTGTCCAATTGGCAGGGCCAGTTGCTCACATATGGTGCAGCAGGGCATGTCCAGCTGAAGGAGAGTTGCTGGGATGGGTTGTCTGTGGCACGTAATGGAGCTGACAAGGTGAGCTGGGGGTCAATGCAGGGCAGGTTCCAGTAGGCCGTGCCTGTGCTCCTCAGGAGTGCAAAGTTCAGCATATGGTGCAGCTAGGCAGAAGGGATTGGAAGGGAGAGGTTGTGATGTGTGGAGCTAGGTTGGGATTGGGAATGAAGAGAGAGAGGAGAGAGAAACAAGAGCCAAAAAAAATTGCTGAGGATGCTTTTTGAGTGGAGAGACGAGAAACCAAGAAATGAAGAAAAATAAAAGGGAAAAAAGAATAAAGAAAATAAATAAAAATTAAAATTAAAAAAGAGTTGTGTCCAGGGATCCCACCAGTGTGGCTGCACAGACTGGGAAAACGGCTCCCAAGTTACTCAGTACAGCAATGCTAGAAAGGGTGGCGATGATACACTGTGCCAGGTATTCAGGAGACAGGAAAGAAAGTAAATAAAAAGAGAAGAGAAACCAAGAAATGAAGAAAATAAAAAGGAAAATAGAAAGCGAAAACAAACAAAAAAAGAAAGAAAAATCCCTGAGATCCCACCAGCATGGTGGCTTAAACCAGGGAAGCGGTTTCCCAGCCAAGTGGCACTTCACAGCCCATCAAGATGAAACAAAGATGGCACACAGAGTCAGGTGTTTGAGAGAAAGGAGGCGGAAGAGGTGAGAGGCAGTGAAGAAACCAAAAGAGGCCGAGAAAAGCAACACTAGCAACAAAGCAATGGCAGTGAGGAAGCCTGCCAGTTTGAGTGGGGAGAATCTGCTTGGCAGGGAACCAGCACCTCTTGTGCCATGGTCTCAGCCTGCTGGGAAGCAGCAGATAAGCCCTCCAGGAAGCCAGGAATTGGCTAGTGGGAAAGTGGCAAATGCCAAGCAGGGAGAGTCAGCGGGAGGGGTAGGAAAGCATGTTTCACTGATTACTTGGTTCTCTGTCACCTACTGGGAGCTCTGTGAAGCTGCTTTCCCATATTCCTTGTCTGCTGATCTCTGACAGGAGTCCAAGATTGTGGATCCATGCTGTGTTAGCTGATAGGCGACCTCCACTCATAATTCTCCTCTCTCTCTGTTTTCTGTCAGTTTCTTATTCCATTCAGTACTTGGTTGAGTTCTTTATCTCTTCATTTGACATTTAGGGTTCCAGGATTGACGTTTGTCTCTGTTTTACTTAGTTTTTCAGGTCTTTGCTGTGGAGCGACAGCACAGTGCCTCTGTCTACAGCACCATGTTGGCTCCACCCTCACACATTTGACTTTTAAATAACAATTGTAGACCAATTCTTGATCACCTTTGGTCAAAAGGCAAGTTTCCAATAGTGGTTTAAGTTTTTAAAGCATAAAGGGTAGAATGACTTAATTCCAACTGAATGGGACTTAGGCTTATTCCACAGATTCACTTGCACTGTATTTAAAAACAGGAGGTGCTACACAGCACTTAGCAGTTGTCTTCAAGGATTCTTGTGTTCCTAGGTATAAGAAGAGGAGGAGTAATGCAGCTGTATAAAGACAGTAGTTTTACTTTTTTTTTTTTTAAGAAAATCCACATTTCACTTGATACTGTAAAATGGCCCTCCATGCACCTTTTGATGCCCATATGAGTTGTTTACCTGTCTGCTAATAGCAATAGATTTCCTGTTAATGACCACTTTGTAACTGAATGCTGCTAGCTAGTCATTAAAACCCAAGAGATCAGAGGAAATAATTTCTCAGGCTCGTGGCACTTTGCTCTGGAGGTTTTAAAAATAGCTCCATGCATATTTTTCCCCTTTTAAATGTGCTGTTAGAGTAGAAGGCTAGTCAGTCACTGCTGTTTTATTCACTATACATACTTCATTAAAATAATTCCTTTCCTTGAGCAGTTACCATTTTAAGATAGTGAAAGAGATGACAATCCTATGGTATGTACTAAAAACAAGGGGAATCCCTACAGATGTTTTAAAATGTAATTACAGTAGTCCTCCCTTATCCACAGTTCCACTTCCTGTAGTTTCAGTTACCCCACTATCAACTTCAGTCTGAAAATATTAAATGGAAAATTCCAGAAATAAACAATTTATGAGTTTTAAATTGTGTGCCATTCTGAGTAGTGTGATGAATCTCACACCATTCCACTCCGCCCTCCCCAGGAGGTGAATTATCCTTTAGTCCAGCGTATCTACGCTATATGTGCTACCCCTCCGTCATTCACTTAGTAGCCATCTCGGTTATCAGATTGACTGTCATGGTATCTCAGTGCTTGTGTTCAAGTAACCCATCTTTTAC
Source organism: Trichechus manatus latirostris (assembly GCF_000243295.1). Lineage (NCBI taxonomy): Eukaryota > Metazoa > Chordata > Mammalia > Sirenia > Trichechidae > Trichechus > Trichechus manatus. The sequence goes on from NW_004443980.1 coordinate 16,521,453, forward strand.
TTAATAATTGTTCTATTTTATTATTAGTTATTGTTATTAATCTCTTTTTTGTCTAATTTATAAATTAAACTTTATCATAGTTATGTATGTATAGGAAAAAAACAATATACATGGGATCCTCAATGAGACGGATTGATACAGTGGCTGCAACAATGGGCTCAAGCACAACAATTGTGAGGATGGCACAGGACTGGGCAGTATTTCATTCTGTTGTACATAGGGTCACTATGAGTGGGAACCAACTCAACGGCACCGAACAACAACAACACAGTGGTATCAGGCATCCACTGGGGGTCTTGGAAAACATCCTCTGCAGATAAGGTGAGACTACTGTATACCTATGCTGAAGCACTCTAATGTCTATCTTAGAACAGGAATTCCATAGTGTGGACACTTGATACTGCCAACGTTTCCTACCACCCTTTCCTAACAAACTGAATTTTTCATTCTCTAAGATGACAACATCTTCATACTGTGGTTTTCTCCTCAATACTCCAACATCCTGTTCTCTCTCCCATCACAAAATAGAGAGAAAATTGAGGCAATAAAAGGAAAAGACCTCAGCTTTTCATTGCCAAATCAATGGTCTCTGAATCCACGTATTCTCTCTTTCCTCCTGCCAGAAGTGCCCTTGCATATTTCTAAAGCCAATGCTTCCCCTTAAACTCTGAATCCTACTAGCCCATACTGTTATCTGCAATTAGCCATGGGTTAGAGGACCCTCAATGGAAGTCAGTTACTTGATGATCTAACGCAATACACTGTTTCCCAAACAATATCACTTTTTGAAAGTAGGTTGTTTCATTACAATTTTCCAGTTAATTACCTACTACAAAATGTAGAACATTCCCTAGATTTGATCTGAGAGACAAGATAAGAAAAATTGTGCCATAAATAGATCTGATGGAGATAAGATTTAGACAAAAAGGAAGGAGCGGAGGAAAGATTTCAGAGACTGTTTTCATCTATTTTCAGATTGCAGTAGGTCTACCAGATTCTAACCTTGCCCCCTTAACCCGCTCCCCAACCTCAGCTCTGCAATATGTGTCTCCGCTTTTCTTCCTCAGCTTATTTGATGAGTATACTCTCCTGAACCTCCAGTCTTGGCTGATTATACCGGACTATGAGCCAAGAATATTAACTGGATTTTTGCTGCCACCTGTTCCTTCTGCACTCAGAATGCCACTTAGGTTTGACTCTAGCCTTCCCCAAACTCTATTACCAATTATCATATTTTAGGGGACAGCTGGGCATGGCCTTAAGCCGCAGCAGTTGGTGCTAGGACATGAGCCAGAGTTGCACAGTGGAGAGGGAAAGAATTTCAGACTGTGTAGACTGACACAACTATAGTAATTGAGCCTTGCACAGAGAGAACATGGCAATAGATAACTAGTGAACAAGGAACTGACCTTGAGGACTTCAACATGGAGGTAGATAGAGCACGTAGTATGGGGATACGGAGATGGGGAATCATCGGAGCAGAAAGAAGTTGGCATTATGAAAGTTTATTAGCCAAGAATAAGTCTAAAATAGAATCCATATCTCTGAGAGTAAGTGGGGGTGTAGGAAGCAGGGATAAAGAGGAGGGTAGCTTACAGAGCTAGCAAGGATGAAGTCCGAAAGTCCTTCATGTACTAGTAAGGTTAACAAGTGGGAACCCAAACTCAAGGGGAAAGGAGAAATCTGATCATTGACACAAGCCATAATGCGAGGCTTGCGCATCTTGGTAAAGAAGAACATGTTCTCAGAAGTACTTGAAGACCTAAGACTTGGGCTGGAAGAACAGGCTATCTATTAATGAGCATTAGAAGTAGGGTAAGAGTAGCTACTAGGACAGTGGATGGGATACGTTGTGTGTGTGTGTGTGTGTGTATGTGTGTATAATATATGTACAGTGATAGTAGGACATCAATTAGCCCATCTGTGGCAAAAAGAGGAAAATAAAGACTGGAAATGTATTAAGGCCTGATCAGTTCATTTCTCTCTCTGGATTTTACTAGACTTACTTTAGTTAAATGCCTAACCGTCATTTTTCTTTCTAGCATATCAGGAAAGCCTTGAACCTCCAGTGGGAAATTTAAGAGAAAAGGTACCTGTAGGAAAAGAAGTATAAAAAACCAAAACCAAACCCACAGCCGTGGAGTCAATTCCGACTCAAACCGAACCTATGAGACAGAGTTGAACTGCTGCATAGGGTTTCCAAGGCTGTAAATCTTTACAGAAGCAGACTGCCACATCTTCTTCCCGTGGAGCTGCTGTTGGGTTTGAACTGCCAAACTTTTGGTTAACAGCCGAGCGCTTTAACCACTGAACAACCAGGGCTCTTGAAAAGAAGTATAAGTTGAAAAAACCAGAGGTGGAAGCCTAAGACACACTAGCTATGGGGTTTGTTAACTTCAAAAATGGCCACAATTATTCAAACCTCCCTGTATGTGTGCCTGTTGCAATGTGACTTTTCAGTTTTTCCCATCAACAAGTGCTATCTGTCTCCCTACCTCTTGATCTAGCTGGTCTTGTGGCTTGTCTTGGCCAAAAGAATGCAGTAGAAGTTACGATGCGCTAGTTCTGAGCCAAGGCCTCTAGAGGCCTTGTGCACTTCTGCTCTGTCTCTCTCTCAGAAAACTGCCCCTGCCATTTAAGCCATCAGGAGGATGATCCACGACGTGGAGCAGAGATGATTTATCTCAGCCAAAGCCATTCTGGGTCATCTGTGCCCAGCCAACCCACCAGCAAGCCCAGATGACATCAGCGGAGCTTGATCCAGACCAGAAGCAGCACCAGACTAACCATAGACTACTGAGCTAAGTAAATACTATTGTTTTAAGCAACTGGATTTTGTGGTTGCTTGTTACATTGTTGTTGTTGTTAGCTGTGCTCCAGTCAGCTCGGAGTCCTGTTTGTATAACAAAATGAAATGTTGCCCCATCCTGCGTCATCTTCATGATCACTGGTATGCATGAGTCCATTGTAGTGGCCACTGTGTATTTTGAGAGCCTTCCAACCTAGGGGGTCACCTTCCAGCTATGTATTGGACCAATTCTGTTGTGGTCCATTTGGTTTTTATTGGCTGATTTTGGAAAGTAGATCTCCAGGCCTTTCTTCCTCATCTTAGTCTGAAGCTCTGTTGAAACCTGTCTACCATGGATGACACTGCTGGTATTGAGATTACTGGTGGCATAGCTTCCAGGATCATAGCAACATGCAAGCTACCACAGTACCACAAACTAACAGAAGGATGCTGAGTTTGTTACATAGCAATAGCTAATTGATACAATTTACTCTCTAATGTTTCTGGTCTAGAGTAAGATTTAGGAATAGTAACTGATAAAACGCTTGTAGCACAGAGAGGGGAACCCTGAATGGGTCTCAAGCACCGCAATGATAGGGGAAGCTGACTGAGATGGATGCCCTCCCCAAAGCACGCTGGACAAATTTCCATAGTGACTGGGCCTCCGTCCTAATTTACAGAGTCAGCAGGGCTCTGCTGTTCCCTTACCACCTTGGTCAGCACAGAAAGCACCTCTAATTTGGCAACTGGAACATATCAACAACCTTTTTAGGAATTGTGCCCTGACTTCCAACTACCTGACTTTAATCCAGTTGGCTGTTTTGCAAAGCCCACATTTGGGTAAATATGCTCACTATTATATTTTGTAAACATTCCTAAGTGCATATAAATGTACTGTTAAAATTAAACAACTTACCATAAGCCTGGACGATGCTCCAAGACTTCTGAGCATCTTATCATTAAATATACCCCTGCAAACTAACCTCATTAATCTCTCAAAAATGCCCCTTCTTGTTTTCCCAAGGACCCTGCTCACTTTAACAGATGGTAGATGTTTAACCTAAAAGTTTATTTTCCCCAAGACCTGTATCTCTAGGATTTTGTGTATTCCATATGATTTGTTCTTCTGCCCTACTGTATAACCTTCAAAGAAGCAACATACATTCTTTCTTTATCACAGGATTGTAAATGGCATATAAGCAAAAAACCGCTTTGCGACAGTCCAAGCAGTTTCTCTGGAACTGACTGCCCCTTTGCAAACGTCTCTCTTTCTCACTCTTAATAAATAGTTGATCTCTTCAATTGTCAAGATCTTATTGTTTTTAACCGTACAATCCCCAAAACACGAACACACACACGTAGACATATATGAACACGGAGTATAGAGCTTTAGAATTTCTCAGGGCACTGGGTTATGTTTTCAGAAGCTGATAAGAAAATTCCTCATTCTGATCCAGTCAATAAAGCCATGAGTTTTCTCGAGCCTTCTCAAGGGCTGATTGCTAGGCAGAATAAATTCTTTAAAACTTTTTTGCCCTTTAACTTTATTAAATGCCTGACATTTAAGAACATTAGCCGATGGCAGAATATGAGCCCTGCTCCTTGTGCTGTATCCTGGAACACGATGCAAGACATAAAAAGAAATCTAGACGGAAATGTTGCCATTAGTTTGGAAGTCGCTGTTTAAGCTGAGTTATTTTGGGGAAGAAAATGACTCACAGAAGCTAAGTGTTCATGCAGATTGTGATATTGTAGGAGGCTGGCACAGCTCTTCATTAATCTTATTTCAATTATAACTCTTCACAGCCTGCAATTAGAATGTTGCTGCTGTGATGAATCCATACTGTACATGTATCAGCGACTGTTTTCTAATGAAGAAGAACAGGCCACTTGGCATTTTAAAGATAAATTTTCATTTTGGGTAATTCAATAAATGCTTTCGCTTTGCCTACGCTCTCTACACCCTTTGAATTTTCCCTCAAAGCTAGAGAGACATTTTCGATGAATCCTAATCACATCAAACATAACTCTTGCACATCTTCTAGAATTGTCTTAACTGTGATAAAACAGCCACATAATAATTGGATATGTAGCTGAGACTAGGGCTTGGCAAACTTTTTCTTAAAGAGCCAGATAGTAAATATTTAGCTCTTGGGCCAAATGGTATATTCCACTTATCCATTGTAGCTCAAAAGCACACATAGACAACATGCAAACAATGGGGTGTGGCTGTGTGCCAATAAAATCTTATTTTAGAAAGCAGGTTGCTGGACTGTGGGTCATAGTGTTCTGACCTCTGGTTTACTAATTCTCTGGGGATGGGATCCAGAAAAAATTTGACCACTTTCAAATATGCTGCCTAAATTATGTATGTCCTTTAGTCAAATTCATTCTCATAGGTCACTTTGCACTGTTATTTGCTGGGTGATCCTGGAGGATTGTGCTTGCATTTATATCTTCATACACAGATTGAGTTGTCCCTGCTTCATGCTGATGCAATGAGTCAAAATTAGCAAATTGTCATTTTCATTTCCCTTTCATGATTTTGTGATTTCCATCAGCAGTGAATGACTTTTTTGAGGTGTTACAAATATCAAGATGAACAACATGAACATCCCATCGCCTTATATAATAATGCCACCACTAATCTCAGAGCCAATTTCCGTCATTCCCTGCACACTCATCCAGATATTCAAGTGATCAGCGAATGTTTGCTGTGCCAAACACCATGGCAGGCATCGTAAATGAAAACGTACGCGTCTTGGTCCTTGAGTAGAAACGTAGACATAGACTCTCAAAGGTAGCATAGACCCCTCCAGTTGTCATTGAGTCGTAGTCTTTACAGAAGCAGATAACCAGGCCTTTCTTCCACGAACCCTCTGAGTGGGTTCAAACTGCCAACCTTTACTTTTGGGGTTGAGTGTAAACTGTTTCCACCACCCTGGGACCTAGCATGGACTAGAAGCCTTCTATTAGAGTTTTTCATTTTAGACTCACAGTTTTGTTGAGAATGGCAGCGTAGCAGTTGTCAAACAGTGAACAACATAGACTGTTAGTTAAATGATGAAGTGTAGGTGCTACATACTATAGCAATTCCAAAAGGCTGTGAAGATACCAAGGACACAAATACAGGAGCCCCACTCTATCATGAAAAGAGCTTGGAAAATCCTACCAGATTTCAAAGATGCCATCATCGAAATGCTGACTTCCAAATCTCTCCTGTTATTAACAAGACCTTTCTAAATTAATTCATGCATTTTGTCTACTTCTAATAAATAAAAAGGCACTATGCTAGGTGCTGTGGGGGCATCAAAAAAGATCATAGAGATTGCAAACTCGAGGGGTTTATGGATTAGGAGAAAAATAAGTGTACACTATTTAATATAAGGCAGAATGTGAGTGCAATAAGAGTGAAATAAAAAGTCTTTGAGACTCGGGATGAGGACATAGGGATGTTAATTTATCCTTTTGGAATTTCAATATAATTATCCTATAGGGTGATGCATTTATCAAAATTCACTCATTCATTCGTTTATTCATTGTTGCAACAATTCATTCAAGGACTTCTCAAAAATCATTAATCATCTATTTGCACAGGCATGGCTCCATGTTCTGGAAAGAAAGAGGAGCAGAAGAGTGGCTTACAGCGGCAGACGAGTATGTTTAAGGCAAGGAGGACAAGAGAGGAAGAGCTTATTAGAGTCTGCAAAGGTCAAGGAAGATTTGCAAGAGGAGATATTTAGCCTGAGTCTTGGCAGTCAAACAAAGGGAGAATGTAAGATTGGAAAGTCTGGGAAAGAGATGAAAAGCAGCTGCAAGTCAATCCCATCCTTGTAGAAATGCAATGACAGGAATAATCTACGCATAATGTAGTAGAAAGAACAATGGACTAGGATTTATAAAGCTTGGGATTTCAATTTAACTCTAACACAAACTTGGCTAGAGGCAATAAGGAATGTTGGAGAAAACATTAATTTCAGAATGTGGTAGATTCAGAGATATAGCCTGCTTTTCCCATTAACTTACTCCATCACCTTAGGTAAGTTATCAAAACTCCGAGTGTCATTTTCTTCATTTGTAAAGTGAGATGACTAATAACTACCTCTGTGCTTAGGCTGTTTTTAGATACAAATAAATACACAATGGATGGCTTCAAGAAGGCAAGATGGTTGCAGTAATTCAGGTATTACATTCAGATATGACAATGTCGAGAGGAGCAAGAGAGATGACAATTTCATGTGGCTTGCTTTAGAGTGAGGACATTTCCCCCAGAAGCATCTCACTAGATTTTTCTTTATGTTTCATTGGTCAGAATTTGATCACGTGCCCATTCCTGAACCATTCATTGTCAAGGAGAATAAGATAACCCTTGAACTAAGTAGTCCCACCATGAGAGCTGAGCGTTGAGTCAGTATCCTCGAAGGCACCTGGCTCTGTGCAAAGGTGCTATGACTTGGACAAAATTAGAATTCTGGTAGGAAAGAACTGAGCATGAAGTGGACAATGCCATTGTCATTATTAGGATTTAAAGGCATCATATTATAAACGGCATAGCATAATACTTGGTAGATAGATGACACATAAGAAATGATGGCTAAAATTATTGTTAATTTTATAACTTCAAACTTGGAAATTCAGTTTTCTTAACTAAAATGTTGTCTAAGTTTTCTTTCTGCATTCTATGCCAGTTTTACTCTTTCATATTCTTTACATGTCATCTCTTTTTTTAAACTAACTTTTATTGAGGTATAATTCATATATAGCAAAATACTTAGATCTTAACTCTAAGGTTTTATGAGTTTAGACGAATGTATATACCCTTGCAGTTCCCACCCCAGCGGAACATTTCCATCATCCACAAAATTCTCTTATGTCACTTTCAGTAACCACCATAAAAGTTGCTGTTATTCTGATATCTACCACCATAGAAGGTCCCCAGGTGGCACAAGCAGTTTGTTATGGGCTGCTAACCTAAAGGTTGGAGGTTCGAACCCACCCCACAGCTCCATGGAATAAGGCCTGGCAACCTGCTTCCATAAAGATTACAGCCAAGAAAACCCTATGGAGCAGTTCTACTCTGGAACACATGGGGGTGGTATGAGTTGGAATTCTACTTAAATGTTTGTGTGTTTTTGGTTTTACCGCCATAGATTAATTTTGTTGGTTCTTGAATTTCACATGAATGGAATTCTTCAGTATGTACCCCTTTGTGTCTGGCTTTTTTCACTCAGTAGAATTATTCTGAGATTCATCTATGCTGTTGCATGTATTAGTCGTTAATACCTTTGTATTACTGAGTAGTATAAATGTTATCATTTCTTTATTCATTTACCAGTTAGTGGACATTTGGGCTGTTCCTAGTTTTTGGCTATTGTGAATAAAGCTGATTTGTAGAATTGTGTTCACATTATATATGAGTAATAATGACAGTCATTCCACATCGTTACCAGCACTTGGTATTGTCAGTTTTTTTATCATTATAGTGGGTGGGAAGTAAAATCTCATTGTGGTTTTAATTTGCATTTCTCTGATGACTAATGATGCAGATTACCTTTCATGTACTCATTGGACATTCGTTTACATGTTGTAAAGTGTCCTTTCAAGTTGTTTGCCCATTTATTATTATCATTTTTAATTAACATTGATTTGTTGTCGTTAGGTGCTGTCGAGTCGGTTCCGACTCATAAAGACCCAATGTACAACAGAACGAAATACTGCCTAGTCCTGCACCATCCTGACAATCGTCGTGATGCTTGAGCCCATTATTGCAGCCTCCGAGTCAATCCATCTCATTGCATGTCTTCCTCTTTTTCGCTGATCCTCTACTTTACCAAGCATGTTGTTCTTCTCCAGGGATTGATCCTTCCTGATAACATGTCCAAAGTGTGTAAGATGTAGTCTCGCCATCCTTGCTTCCAAGGAGCATTCTGGCTGTACTTCTTCCAAGACAGATATTTTTATTCTTCTGGCAGTCCATGTTGTATTCAATATTCTTCACCAACACCATAAGTCAAAGGCAAAAGTTCTCCTTTGGTCTTCCTTATTCATTGTCCAGCTTTCACGTGCATATGAAGCAATTAAAAACATCATGACTTGGGTCAGGTGCACCTTAGTCCTGAAGTAATATCTTTGCTTTTTAATACTTGAAAGAGGTCTTTTTCAGTAGATTTGCCTAATGCAATACGTCGTTTGATTTGTCTGCTGCTTCCATCGGTGTTAATTGTGGATCCAAGTAAAGTGACATCCTTGACAACTTCCGTCTTTCCTCCATTTATCATGATGCTGCTTATTGGTCCAGTTGTAAGGACTTTTGTTTTCTTTATGTTGAGGTGTAATCCATACTGAAGGCTGTAGTCTTTGATCTTTATCAGTAAGTGCTTCAAGTGCTCTTTATATTTAGCAAGCAAGGTTGTGTCATCTGCATATTGCAGGTTGTTAATGAGTCTTCTTCCAATCATGATGCCCCGTTCTTCTTCACAGAATCCACCTTCTTGCATTATTTGCTCAGCATAGAGATTGAATAAGTATGGTGAAAAGATACAACCCTGATGCACACTTTTCCTGATTTTAAACCAGGCACTATCCACTTGTTCTGTTTGAAAGACTGCCTCTTGGGCTATGTACAGGTTCCTCATGAGCACAATTAAGCATTCTGGAATTCCCATCCTTCATACTGTTATCGATAATTTATTATGATCTACACAGTCAAATGCCTTTGCATAGTCAATAAAACACAGGTAAATATCTTTCCGGTATTCTCTGCTTTCAGCCAAGATCCATCTTACATTAGCAATGATATCCCTCATTCCATGTGCTCTTCTGAATCCAGCTTGAATCTCTGGCAGTTTCCTGTCAATGTACTGCTGCAAGGGCTTTTGAATGATCTTCAGCGAAATTTGCCTTGTGTGTGATATTAATGATAAACTAAACCAAATCCGTTGCCGTTGAGTCGATTCCAACTCATAGTGACCCTATAGGATAGAGTAGAACTGCCCCATAGGGTTTCCAAAGAGCGGCTGGTGGATTCCACAACTTGTCTCATCTTTGGTCATTAGTGTTTAATGAGTTAAATGTATTCTTGATTTGGTCTCTAAATTCAGGTGGAATATACTCAAGGTCATTCTTTTGCTCTCATGGGCTTGTTCTAATTTTCTTCAGCTTCAGCTTGAACTTGCCTAGGAGCAATTGATGATTTGTTCCATAGTCGGTCCCTAGCCTTGTTCTAACTGATGATATTGAGCTTTTCCATCATCTCTTTTCACAGATGTGGTATGTTAGATTCCAGTGTATTCCATCTGGGGAGGTCCACCTATTTAGTCACCGTTTATGTTGGTGAAAAAAGGTATTTGCAATGAAGAAGTTGTTGCTCTTGGAAAATTCTATCGTGAGATCTCGAGTGTCGTTTCTATCACCAAGGCCATATTTTCCAACTACTGTTCCTTCTTTTTTGTTTCAACCTTTCACATTCCAATCACCAGCCATTATCAATGCATCTTGATTGCATGTTTGATCAATTTCAGACTGCAGAAGTTGGTAAAAATCTTCAGTTTCCTCATCTTTGGCCTTAGTGGTTAGTGCATAAATTTGAATAATAATCATACTAACTAGCAGTCTTCTTTGTAGATGTATGGCTATTATCCTGTCACTGATACTGTGGATGGATCTTGAAATGATCTTTTTGATGATGAATGCAATGCCATTCCTCTTCAATTTATCATTCCTGGCATAGTATACTAGACTAAGATAGACTAGGAAGAAGGACCTGGCGGTCTACTTCTGAAAAGAATTAGCCAGTGAAAACCTTATGAATAGCAGCAGAACATTGTCTGATATAGTGCTTTAAGATGAGCGCCTCTGGTTGGAAGGCACTCAGAATATGACTGGGGAAGAGATGCTTCCTCAAATATAGTCGACCTTAATGTTGTGGATAGAGTCAAGCTTTCAGGACCTTCATTTGCTGATGTGCCATGACTCAAAATGAGAAGAAACAGCTGCAAACATCCGTTAATAGTAGGAATATGGAATGCATGAAGTATGAATGTAGGAAAATTGGAAGTCGTCAAAAATGAAATGGAATGCATAAACATTGATATCCTAGGCATAGTGAGCTAAAATGGACTAGTATTGGCCGTTTTGAATTAGACAATCATATGGTATACTATGCTGGGAATGACAAACTAAAAAAGGAATGGCATTACATTCATCATCAAAAAAACATCATTGATTTAGTGATGTTCTTTATATATTCTGGATCCAACTCCTTTTTCAAATATCTATATTTTTTCCCAGTCTGTGACTTTTCTTTTCACTTTCTTAGCAGTAGGTTTTGATGAGCCTAAGTTTTACCAATTTGTACCTTCTTTTTTTCTGTAATAGCATTTTTTGTGTGCTATTACAAGGCAGCAGTGCTGTTCTCCTGTTTTCTTTTGCAAGTTTTGTAATTTTAGTATTTTATGTTTTGTGACTAGTTTTCTAGGTAGCACTTCTAAAATGTTTTTCAACTTAGTTTATTGATTTATTCATGTTTTCTATATCTTGAGTCAATTTTAGCAATCAATTGTTTTCCAGAAAAAGACATCCTTTGATTGAGGTTTTTATATTTTAATTTATACATAGCTGCACAAACGTAATTTACATTAATAAATGAATGTAATCAAATGCATGTGTTTTAAAAAGATGACATCTATCTGATTTATTTCCTTCCTGATCCTCTTTTCCTACAGCAACATCCCTGTATTAATATACCCTCTATTAACAACCTGATGTCTTAGTATCTATCTCTGTCCATCCATCCATCCATTCATCCATCTATCTTTGAATAGATTTCTGTCATTCTAACAGATGATTTCCATCCATCCATCTGTCTTTGAATAGGTTTCTGTCATTCTAACAGATGAATGCTCTCTAGGCTTGGTAGGGGATCCTTGAGTCGCAGTCTTTTCTTCTCATTTTGCACTTACTAATCCACTTTATTTTTTTAGTTGCCAGTATTGTAGGTGAACAATCTGATGCCATTTTGATATTTTATTGCAATTTCTCCCATTAGTTTTACTTTTATACTTTTTTTTTTTCTGGTGACTTTTGTTTCCTCTTTTTATCTCTAGTTATTTGGAAGGCATGAGTTCTCATTTTGTTCTGTTTATTATTATATTAAGGTAAAATATTTCTAAGTCTCTATTTGCATAATTATAAATTGTAAGATTGCTATAATATGTACCCAGGGTAAGATGAGAAATATTTATACTTTCTTCTTTCTCTTCCTGCTCATATTTTCTATGGCTCACCACTTATTTATTTATTTTAAGTTGGGTTAGTTTTTCCTGTTTTAATGTTTATTGATTTTTTTAATTTTTTAATCCTTAATTCAAAAGTTTTGCCAAAATAGATCTAGATTTGAGTATTTTATCTTGAATTTTACAAGTCTATTTAAAAATTTTCAAACTCAATTATTTCTTTTACCAGTAGGTTTTTTTTTTCATTATTTCCATTATTGTTTTATTTGCATTATTGCTTTTCTTTTGAAATTCATATTAAATGTATAATGGATCTCCTGGTTCTGTCCGCAAAGACTTTTCTCACATCACTTTCATTGCTATCATTTTCCTCTCAGTTTTTCAAAGATGTCTTTTGAACTTGATTTTTTTATTTCCCTGATGCATGTGTGTGTGTGTGTGTGTGTGTGTGTGTGTGTGTGTGTGTACATATTTTGGAGGGTGAGTGGTATGGAGAAAAGTTTAATTGTATAGACACAACTTCATATTTCTCTGCCCTTTATTGAAGTCTCAGTTGGATACTACCTTCTGTGTCCATGTATGCAGTATCTTTCATTCCAGTGGTGCCCAATAATACTTCTTCATTAATGACTTAGCATACATTAGCCTAATCATCTTACAAATTATTTTCTCTAGTATTTTAAATATTGTTCTATCCTAAATTATTCTAAAAAAAAAAATAGTTGTGAGGTAGAATTCTCAAAAGCCTCTCGTACTAGTTTCCATATTATTCACGTTCCCTTCTTGGTGGTCAGCACATCAGCTTCAGCTATGAATCATTCCACATAAATATTAAAATACTTATGTGCACTCTTACTCCAAGTGCTTTACTGTCACTGGGTTTTATGATCACAACGCGCTAGGTAGGGCGGGACATGTTCTCTCTTTTAATAAGGGAGGAACAGGACATTCTTGAGAGGTTGATGACTAAAGTCGTACATCAATTAAACAAGGCATTCCATTTAGAACTCAGCCTTCCTGACAGTCACTGCTTGGGGCTCATGCTGCATTTAAATGTAGCTCTTAAATATGTATGATATCATCCGTAGCCTTGCCATGTGTGTTCCTTGTCCAGAGTCTCCATTCATCTCAATCTCTTTCATGTCTGATGTCCTATTATTCTTTCTCTAAGTTTCAGCTTAAATTTATAAGTAAAAATGCATTATGCATTTTGGACAGAATACATTATCAGATGTGAATGACGAACGAATAGGATCACTTTTTTTTTTTTCTTTTCTTTTCACGTTGGGGGTCTGTGGTAACATTTAGCAACATTTACTCTTTTGGATACTGGATTCCTGGTTTGTTGTTTGCCTTGAATATTTGCTCCCACACATCGTACTGTGAATACTTTCTCATTATTTACTTGTGACTAATGTCATTAAAGGAATAATTGACTTATGTTTTTAGAATTTTAATGGGCAAATGATATTCCCACACATTATAAACCTATTTTCTATTGTCAAGCAATAATTTTAGTGCTAATTGCCACAAATAAATTTACTCCCAAACATATTTTTAATCTTACAGAAAATCTATACTCCATCAGTTTTGGATATGGTGTGTACATATCCTAAATTCCTGTAATCACTGACAGTTTTTTGTCTTGCTTTTAGCTATCGGTAGTATATTTAAGAAATGATATATTGAGCAGAATTTCCATAAATTAAGACGTGATACATCATCCAAAACAACAAACAAAACAAATATAGCCTACAGAACCAAAGAATCTGGTCTTAGATTGTACTGATTGAATTTCCGGCAAAAACTAACAAAAAAGATATTAAATGAAAATTCACAGCTCTAAGATCCAAGATTCTATTACTGGGGGATGGATAACTAACATGTAGTGTATATTTACTGTGAAATACTATGCAATGGTTAGAGATAATGAGCTGGAAGTACAGGCAGCCCCAGGCTCAGATCGTAAAATATAGTTCTTTAGGAAAAGGAATAAGAATTAGAATTTTACCCAAACCACTTAGGTAAATTAAAAACACATTTATACACATTCACACACATACACACAAAATGTAAAAGGACATTTATATACTCAAGTTCATGTATTGGTCACATTTGAACGGGCTCCTATGGGGAGGAAGGGGGAAGTGTAGTGGCAGTCAAGGATGAACGGGACAAATAAAAAAAAAAGAAGAAGAAAAGGAAGAGGGAGAGAAAGAAAGAAAAGAATTAAGACCTTTCTATGCACCAAGAATGACAAGGAGATAATAGTTGAGGATTATGACTAACTCAACTCTCTGGATCTGTAGAATAAAGTAATATACCAAGCATTACCCTTCTGGAAAGACTACTGAACTGAATCAGAAAACCTGGCTCTAGTATTTGCTCTGCCATGTTTGCTATGCTACTGCCTACTAGTGCAAACTTGAACGAGTCATATCAACTTTTTGGACCCAAATTTCCTCTTCTATAAGTGCAGGTGCTCCATAAAGTTTCTTCTGGCTTTACACTTTTCATAAATATACTCATCCTGATTCAAACAGAGAGAGTAATATATATATGTTCAATTACTAGAAGTGATATACTTAATTTTTAGTAAAAAATTTTTTTGGACAGAAGAACTGTACTCTTTTAATTACTATTAGGAGAAAAACTTTCCTATCCTGTATACTACATGTCCCCTATTGATGTACATTTTGGGACCCTGGACTTTGCTTCTGACTCATAGCGACCCTATGTACAATAGAACAAAACACTGCCCGGTCCTGCACCATCCTCACAATCGTTGTTATGCTTGAGCCCATTGTTGCAGCTGCTGTGTCAGTCCATCTCTTTGAGGGTCTTCCCCTTTTTTGCTGATGCCCTACTTTTCAAAGCATGATATCCTTTTCCAGGGACTGACCCCTTCTGATAACATGTCCAAAGTGTGTGAGACAAAGTCTCGCCATCCTTGCTTCTAAGGAGCATTCTAGCTGTATTTCTTCAAAGACAGATTTGTTCATTCTTTTGATGGAACTTAATAATTTTCTCTGATACTATAAATATAAAGGAAGCAATAAAGTTCATGATGTTGAGGTAGGTTATGGCTGTGTGCTCAAATTTCAAGCATACACCACTCTAAGCACTGGGATGGAGCTAGAGACTGTAGTGAACTTCAGGACTTCTTCACCATAGCAAGTAGGTTGTAGAACAGATCTGCCTCCCAGATACACTCCTGCTGTCTGGCTGCTCCCTGCTTTGTCACTCACGCTTGGGGTCAGACTCTGGTTTCCTCTTACCTGCCTTGCTCTTTGATTTGTTGCTGTTGTCTTGGTGTGACTCTGGCATAGATAAATCTTTGACATCTTTGATGGTAGTTGACTCCAGCTGTCTACTCCCTGATTGCTTCTATAAATGAAAGGTTGGGCTCCTCACCCAGTCCCCGCTAATGCTTCACTGCCCCGTAATCCTTTGTGGCTGCACACTCACCCACTGCATTTAGGCGTTCTGGTCTCTGTTAGGATCTTAGCCTCCTAGGCCTGCCATAACAAGATACCACAAAGTGGGTGTTTTTCATAAAATAATTTATTTTATTACAAGTCTGGGGCCTAATTCTGAATTCAGGACATCGTCAGGGCTATGTTCTCTGTTGACTTTAGGAGAAGATCCTTCCTATCTCTTTCAGTTTCTAGAAGCCCAGAGTTTTTCTTGGCATTCCTTGGCTTGTAGACTGTCCCTCACCTGCTGTCTTGTGGCTGTGTGGCTCTGTCTGTGTGTCTGTTCCCTCCTTTTATAACACATCACTCAGATGGGATTTGGATTAGTACCCACTTTATTCTGGTATGACTTCATTTAATTTAATTGATTAAAAAAAAAAAAAAACTATTTTCAAACAAGGTAACATTCACAGGTACAGGGGTTATGATTTCAACATATCTTTTTGGGGAACATAATTCAATCCATCCATCACAGTTAGGTTAAGGAATTGTGTGATAGGCACTCAACAACACTGATGAAACTCCCATTTTTAATACAGATCTTGTATTGGACTAAACTATATCAAAATCCACAACTGGTATATTGCCAGGGCACTAATGTCCTCAGCTTCTCTTTGGAAGAAAAACATGTCAGGTATATGACTGGTACTACGTTTAAATAAGAATTTTCTAGACAAGATTTTATTATACTCACATTTTCTTATAATTTTTCTAGTTGCCATAGAGTCAATACCAACATGGTAACCCCATGTGTATCAGAATAGAACTGTGTTCCATGGAATTGTCAATGGCTAATTTTTCAGAAGTAGTTCACCAGGCCTTTCTTTTAAGGAGATTCTGGATGGACTTGAACCTCCAACCTTTCAGTTAGCAGTCAAGCACTTTAACCATTTGTACTACCCAGGGACTCCTCTTATAATTTTAAAGATGTTTAAACACTTACCCATGATAATTTTAAATAAAATCTTGTGGAGTTTCTCTTTTAATTTTGAAATTTTTTCATGAAAATCTGTCCTCTCCCATCAGCAGAGTGTAGAGGAAGAGACTTGTGATTTCATCAGTATGGAAGACTGATGTAATATGGACCTCCTGCTATTCCAAACAAACATATAAATGCATAAAATAACAAAATGGGATATCTAAAAAAAATTAAATATGCAATAACTGAGTATGACAATAAGAAAAGTAGATATTCAAATGTCCAAATCAGAGATGAAGCCAGAGCAGTGAGCATTTAGTTGATGTCACAGCAAAGTGGGGTCTAGAACTTCTGGTTTTAAGGTCTAAGGCCAGGATCTCAGGATCTGATATCATATAGGTACTTTGGCTTTCTTGGGGTTGGGAAGAGAGTTGGAATTGGGACTCATGCACAAAGTTGGGCCCCTGGAAGTGCTTTTTGGTTCGGTGAAATTCAGTGTAGCTCGGCCTGGGAGTAGTCAAAGCTGCAACTTGTGCTATGTTTGGATTATGTGACCAAATTTGTATTTTGGCATTATGGGGAAATGCCCAAGCCAAGAAATTAATTATAAAAATTAGTCCCATACTGGTAAAACCCGTAGATGGTTCTGCAGAAGCAAACGTATCACCACTCAGTAGGAAATCTTTTACAACCTAGGCTGTACAGAACTCCCAGAGATAAAACAATTCCCAGTAAAAATTACAAACCATAGGAGGACATGACTCAACACAGAAAGCCAGAAGTTACCTACCAAGAACTTGGGGGGGAATCCGAAAGAAATTATAAAACAGATAGGCTTAAAATAATCAAAGGCTAAAACAAGAAATATAAACCAAAATGAAAGAACAGAATATTATAAAATTTAAACAAGGGAAAGGGTCAAAGGGAGAAGAAGGCTCTGAACCCTCACTATTTTAATATTTTATTCTATTCCTCCTGTTTCTCAATATATTACTATGTATTTGTGTTTCTAGAAGTCTCCAGGTAGTGCAAACTACAAAGCACTCGATTACTAGCTGAAAGGTTGCTGGCTCAAACACGCTCAGAGACGCCTCAGAAGACAGTCCTGGTGATCTGCTTCCAAAAGGTCGCCATCTTGAAAACCCTATGGAACAGCTCTACTCTGTACACATGAGGTTGCCATGAATTAGAATCAACTGGACAGCAACCAACAACAACAATAATATTTATGTTTCTATTATAATCTTTTTCTCATTAGATACATTATATGTCTCATCAGGAGTCAAGTCCATTCTAACCAATACCATTAAAACCAAATCCTTATATAACAATTTTTTTCCAATTCCACCCAATGATTGCAAATAATCAAATAGTTTTAATTGTTTTCCTCGTAATAAAGGTTGTTACTTGTACTTATGAACAGTTTCTTAAAAAGTCTAATCTCTTTAAAGACTCAAGTTTTCTACATCTACTTCTCTTGGAATAAATACAATTCACAGGTAAGAAGTGCTTAAACAGAGGCTAGGTATTTACATTCTCTAATCCTACAACATAATAAAGTACTTGTCATGGTTTGAATTATGTCCCCCCAAAAATGTGTATATCAGTTTGGCTGGGTCATGATTCCTGGTACTGTGTGATTTTCCTATATGTTGTAAATCCTGCCTCTATGATATTAATGAAGGAGGATGGGTGGCAGTTGTGTTAGTAAGGCAGGACTGAATCTACAAG
>NW_004443980.1:16539699-16541577 GCF_000243295.1 Trichechus manatus latirostris
GTCCGGGGGAACACCGAAGAGAAGAAGGCCAACAGAGAGGAAAAGCCTTCCCCTGGAGCTGACACCCTGAATTTGGACTTTTAGCCTACTTTAACTGTGAGGAAATAAACTTCTCTTCGTTAAAACCATCCACTTGTGGTATTTCTGTTATAGCAGCACTAGATGACTAAGACAGTACTTAATATTTTATTACGTATTAAGTACTTGTTGCAAATTTGAAGTACCTAATGTTTTAGGTATTTTAAAATAAACTGTATCATGGACAAGATAATATTTTTTTAAGGCCCCACAACTGCAAGCATTACCTTTAACAGTCTTTAAGTGACTGCTGTAGTATTTTATTTCATATCAACTCTTTCATTGTAAATTCAGTGCTGTGATTACTACTTGTCTCAGTGGAATTTCAATGCTAACCTTTCCAGTTGTTTCCTAAATGCTCAATTCCTTACTTATATGCAGTAGATATCTCACATTTTATAGAATTCCAATCAACATTCCTCAGGGCACTTTGCATTCTTTCAGAGTCTTTGCTCCCAAAGTAAAAAATGCTTGTACTGTTTCTCTTCATAAGCAGAATAATCTCTTGAGCATTTCAAATCCAATAATAAGTTGATAACTAGATTTGAGATACTCCCAAGCTTCAATCTGATTTATCATACTTGCCTGAGTTTTTAGGAAAGATTCCAGGAAAAAAAAAAAAACCTCCTTAGCGACTAGGCCAGAAAACTCCTTGAAACAGAAAACAGTATGTACCTCCGAGGATAGAACTTTTACTCTTCTTTATAATTACATTGCCATTATCCCAATCGATACCAGTGTAATTAATATCTACTATGGTCAATAGTCCAGCCTTACCATGATGGTTCACTGTTAGTCTTAAGGAAAGTTATGGGCTTCAGTATCTTTACAAGTTGTTTATACATAGGAAAGTGAAGTGCCGCTTTCAAGACTGGGTAAATCCCAGCCCCTTTGAGAAAGAGAGAGAGACAAAAGGAGAGAGAGAGAGAGAAGGGAGGGAAGGGCAGAGAGGAGAGAAAGAGGTTAGATGTTGCAATTAACAGTGTGGTTGTGAACATGCCCCACGTAATTGCTCAATTCACCAAATATTTTCCTTAGTAAATATGAGAAAGAAGACTGGTTTAATCTATTTTTATAGCATTTCATACATCGCATTTATAACATGCTACTAAAAGCTCAGGAAGAAAGGCCTGGCCATCTACTTCCAAACATTGG
The DNA here is from genome assembly GCF_000243295.1 of Trichechus manatus latirostris. Classification (NCBI taxonomy): domain Eukaryota; kingdom Metazoa; phylum Chordata; class Mammalia; order Sirenia; family Trichechidae; genus Trichechus; species Trichechus manatus. The sequence goes on from NW_004443980.1 coordinate 16,540,933, forward strand.
CCAATGAAAACTATAGGGATCAAACAGTCTGATCTCCAACAGATCGTGGGGATGCTGCAGAATCAGACAACATTTTGCTCCATTGTGCATGAGGTTACCATGAGTCAGGGCCAGCTTGACAGCAGCTAACAACAACAATAAATACCGAACAAACGTTCAAGGATGTATTCAGGGTTAGGGAAGTAAAACTACTACAAAGAAACTAAATCTAGTTCCTGGCTTCCAGGAACACACTTAACTGAAGTGAAGATAAAATATCAATAGGAAAAGTAAAACATTACACAAATCAATTATCTGTAGGATGTCAAGAAATAGAATCAGTATAAAGGTCAATGTGTTCTTAAAGGACTTAGTTTATTTGTCATATAGCCTTTTTTGGTTTATAATCAGAGCACACAAGCTTGTGGCTCATAGATAGATATGTTTTGTTGGATTTAGAGATGGCTTAAAGTTTTGAATTTATTGCCAATGGTTAAAAATTGGGAAATTTGTTCACCTCCGAGGTTCACCGTACAGCCGGGGAGTGGACAGCTCCATAAAACCAAATGAGACTAACGAGGCACAGCAGTCCAGGGACAAGGACTAGAAGGCAGAAGGGGACAGGAAAGCTGGTGATAGGGAACCCAAGGTTGAGTAAGGATAGTG
>NW_004443980.1:16541677-16546902 GCF_000243295.1 Trichechus manatus latirostris
CACAATTGGAAGAGCATAGTCGATGTCACTGAACTGTGCATGTAGAAATTTTTGAAATGGTGTATCTTTGGCTATGTATATTTTCACCAAAGAAAAAGAAAGGTGGACAAGGGAGAGGGTTGACATGTCGTGGGGTTGTTAACCAATGTCATAAAACAATATGTGTACTACTGTTTCATGAGAAACTATTTGTTCTGTAAACCTTCACCTGAAGTGCAACAAAAAAAGAAAAAAAATTGGGAAATTTGTCAAAAATGTCATATCTCTGAATTTTCTCAAACATTCTAAATATCCAGGGACATTGAACATTCATTTCCATGTGAAATTCATCAGCTCTAGCAGAGTAGGAGCCCTGGTGGCACAGTGGTTAAGCACTATGGCTGCTCACCAAAAGGTTGGCAGTTCAAATCCATCAGCAGCTCCATGGAAACCCTATGGTGTAGTTCTACACCGTTCTATAGGGTCGCAATGAGTCAGAACCGACTTGACGGCACCTAACAACAACAAGCAGAGTACGGGCTGCGCTTTCAGATGGGGCTTACATTCTCTAGTTCTCTGCCATTCCTACCTGTTGTTGTTAACTGCCAGTGAGTTGGTCCCCGACTCATGGAAGGTTTCCATTGGCTAGTTTTCAGAAGTAGATCACCAGGCCTTTCTTCCTACTCTGTCTTAGTTTGGAAGCTTCTCTAAAACCTGCTCAGCATCATGGCAACACACAAGTCTCTACTGGTGGATGAGTGGTGGCTGCACGTGAGGTGCACTGGCTGGACTCAAAACTGGGTCTCTCCCACATGGAAGGTGAGACTTCTATCGCTGAACCACCAGTGCCCCCAATTCCTACCTACTGGCTTTATTTGGAAACGCTGGTGGTGTAGTGATTAAGAGCTATGGCTTCTAACCAAAAGGTCGGCAGTTCGAAACCACCAGGCGCTCCTTGAAAGCCCCATGGGGCAGTTCTACTCTGTCCTGTAGGGTCGTTATGAGTTGGAATCAACTTGACGGTAATGGTTTTTTTTTTTTTTTTTTTTTTTTTGGCTTTATTTACTCATTTACATTATTTGGCTGCAGGCCATGGATTCACAATTCTGGCTACACACTAGAGTCCCCTGGATAGTTTTAGAAAGTATGGAAACCCAGACCTCCTAAATACTGGGCCCCATCCAAGAGGTTTTGGTTTTATGAGTCTTATAGAACCTATGCATTGGTATGTAAATTAAAAACCAACAAAACCCAGGCAGTTCTAAAGTGGTTCCACAATAGGGAGCCATTGCTGTGGCTTTTGAGGTTTTATCTACTATCTTACATTCTCAAAGCACTAAACATTAAATGAGAGTGTTTATTTCTCTTCTGTTCCCTTCTGGATTTTAAGTCTGTAGCATGCTTTCAGAACACAAAACATCCTGCCTAGTTTTTCGCAAGACTGGAGAAAGCATGCCACTTTTCTTAATCCAGGATCTGGTCACAGTTTTGTAGTCCTGAGCCTTATTCGGATTTGTCATTGTGCCCAGAGATAACCAGTCTCGAGTGGACTGATTCTCATTAATCAAACTCATGAAAAATTGATGTGTTTATTAATTTATAATAAAAAAAATTGAAGAGACCACTTGTATCAGTGGATTGGTAAATCCTCATTCGAGGATGAAAGCCAACATCAGAAGCACACTTTCAAATAATCATTGTACCACTCCACTTTTAGTTCAGGTAGCTCTAACAGAATATTCCTAAGTCCTCCTCTTGTTCCTTATTACATTGATCTCGTAAATTTCACTTATACGTAGCTGTAATCACCCGAAACGTTGTTGTTATTATTTTGAACAAACTATTATCTATTAGATCAATCAAGTTTAAGAAAAAGAAAGGGTTTTAATTTACTTTTATTTATTCCTTCTCTAACGTTTTCCCTTTCTTCATGTAGATCCAAATTTCTGTCTTGTGTAATTTTTCTTCTCTCTAAAGAACTTCATTTAACATTTCTTGCAAGGAAGGTCTACCGGCAACAAATTTCTTCAATTTTTTTTTTGTCTGAGAAAATCTGTATTTCTCCTTCACTTTTGAAGGGAAATTTTGCTGGCTATAGAAATCTTGGGTTTTGGGGGGTTTCTCCCCCAAGACTTTAAATATTTTATTTCATTTTCTTCTGGCTTGCATGATTTCTAAAAAGAAATTTGATGTAATTCTTATCTTCGTTCCTCCATACATAATAGGTATTCTCTGTCTTCCTTCAAGATTTTCTCTTTGACTTTTTGCAGTGTCAGTATGATATGCCTGTTGCTGTTAGGTGCTGTGAGTCCATTTTGACTCATAGTGACCCCATGTGACAGAGTAGAACTTCCCCCTAGCATTTTCTGGACTGTAATCTTTATGGGAGCACAGGACCAGGTCTTTCTCCCAGGGAGCTGCTGGGTAGGTTCAAACCACCACTGAAGTTTAGATTCATGGGTGTTTATCCTGCTTGATCATTAGTGTCCAATGCATCAAATCTATTCTTGAGATGGTCTCTAAATTCAAGTGTGATATGCTTAAGGTTGTATGTTGGCTCTCGTGTACTTGTTTAAATTTTCTTCAGCTTCAACTCGAACTTTCATATATGAGCAATTGATTGCATTGGGTAAATCTGCTGCAAAAGACTTCTTTGAAGTGTTAAAAAGCAAAGATGTCACTTTGAGGACTAAGGTGCACCTGACTCAAGCCATAGTATTTTCAATCACCTCATATGAGTGTGAAAGCTGGACAATGAACAAGGAAGACCAAAGAATAATTGATGCATTTGAATTATGGTGTTGGCAAACAATATTAAATATACCATAGACTAGCAGAAGAACAAACAAATCTGTCTTGGAAGAAGTACAGCCAGAATGCTTCTTAGAAGTGAGGATGGCGAGAATTTGTCTCACATACTTTGGACATGTTATCAGAAGGGGCCAGTCCCTGCAGAAGGACATCATACTTGGTAAAATAGAAGGTCAGCGAAGAAGAGAAGGACCTCAAAGAAATGAATTAACACAGTGGCTACAACAGTGGGCTCAAGCATGGCAATAATTGTGAAGATGTGGTAGAACAGAGCAGTGTTTTGTTTTGTTGTACATAGAGTTACTATGAGTCTGAACTGACTGGACAGCACCTAACAACAGTCCTACTTGATTTTCTCTGAACTTCCTGAATCTGTGGTTTGGTGTTTGTCATTAATTTTGAAAAGTTCTTGGCTATTATTTCTTCAAATATTTCTTCTTTCCCTTTCTCTTTTTACTCACCTTCTGTTATTCCCATTAGCTGTATGTTACACTTTTTGTAATTGTTCCACTTTTCTTGGATATTCTTTTTTTTTTTTTTACTTTTTTCCTTGCTTTTCAGTTTGGGAAGTTTATACTGATTTGTTTTCAAACTCACTGATTCTTTTCTTGACTATGTTCATTCTACTGGTAAGCCCATCAAAAGCATTCTTCATTTCTGTTATTGTAGTTTTTATTTCTAGCATTTCCTTTTGATTCTTTCTTAGAGTTTGCATCTCTCTGCTTACATTACCCCTCTATTATTGCATGTTATTCACTATTTCCATGAGAGTCTTTAACATAATAATCATAGTTAATTCTCAGAATGATAATTCCAAAATCTCTTTCGTATTTAAATCTGGTTCTGATGCTTGTTTTACATTTTTAGATTGTGTTTTTGCCTTGCAATTTTTTGTTGAAAACTAGACATTATATATCAGGTAAAAGGAACTAGGTACATAGATGAATATGAGATTTTATGTTTCTTGGGCCAGGAGTTATGCAGTGTTTACTATTTAATGTAGCTGTAGGTTTCAGAGGCTAAAGTTTCTCTACTGTTTTTGTTTTTGTCTCCCTTGTTGTGTTGGGTTTTCCCTAGAGACTCCTTCTTAAAGAGAGACCGAGGCTTGCAGTTCTTTTAGCTGTAACCCTTGGTTATTATACAGGAACCCTGTTGATATATGGTAAGGTCTAGGGAAAAGAGAATCATTCTATAGTACTATGATTAGGTCTCAGTGTTTTAGTAACCCTGTGTCCCTTGACGGTGACCTTTAAATGTACTTCTCAGCTCCCCACTCCCTTAGAAGAGACAGGAAGACTAGAGAGAATGAAGCTTAATATTTCCCTCTCCTCACGTCAAAGGCTATAAAAGGCTTAAGTTGGGTATTTCCCTTTCCAGTTGTCCAATTAGGGCTTGCCAAAATACAGGCCAATTAAAACTCATTGCTGTGGAGTTGATTCTGACCCATAGCAACCCTAGAGACCCTAGAGGACAGGATAGAACTGCCCCATAGTGTTTCCAAGAAGCGGCTGGTGGATTTGAAGTGCTATCCTTTTGGTTAGCATCCATATCATTTAACCACTGCACCACCAGGGCTCCCCAAGCCAATTAGGTTCCAGTAAACTAGTTTCCTCTGAGGGCAGACATTGTTAAGGAAAAAAAAGAGCTCTGGGCAAAGTTCAGAATGGTTATTTTTCTCCTCCCTCTGTGAAAGCAGGAGGGGTTTTTCTCCAGCCCTCATGGTGAGAACCTGGTAGGGCTCCTGGAGGTAAACTCATGAAAGTGTTGCAGTCTCCTTAAGACTGGGCCTCCTAGGAGTTTTCAGCTCTGAAGCTAGTGTACACTGCACCTCTAACAATTCATCAGTCGCAGTACAAATGTCCCTATCGTACTGCCTCCTAGATAAGGACTTCTGTTTCCAGACTTCTAGTCTTGGTAAGCTGTGAGTCTGTATACCTGTCCTCCATCTGTCAGTTTTCAGGGCTAGCTTGTTCCCTTTGACCTCAATTCTCTGTTGGAAGTAAGAAAATTCTTTCCAGTTTTTGTTTTGTTTTGAGGAAAAGAGTGAAGACTTCCATGTTCTTTACATGTCAGATCAGAAATCAGAAGTCACTATGAATTAACTTTTCATGAATTAACATATTTTTTGCTCTACTGAAGAGATATGACGTGAGGGGCAAAAATATATCTCATTATAATGTAACTCTTCCCTTCTCACATCCCCTGGCCTGTGGCCAGGATAGAACTTTCTCTGCATGCATAAAAAGGAATAAATATTTCCTGAGCAATTGCTATGGATTGGGCTTAGTATGAAGAGCCCTGGTGGAGCAATTGTTAAGTGCTAGGCTGATCACCAAAGGGTCGGCAGTTTGAACCCACCAGCCACGCCACAGGAGAAAGATTGTGCAGTCTGCTCTTTTAAAGAGTTACAGCTTTGGAATCCCTATGAGGAAGTT
>NW_004443980.1:16547322-16567847 GCF_000243295.1 Trichechus manatus latirostris
TATATATATAATTTTATTATCTATATACAATGTCCTTTTCTAAAGTTTTCTTTTTTGCTAGATATTCCAAAGGCAGTTAATTAATTTCTAAGAATCGTTCTCAAAATACTGTAGTTCACTTCTTTAATTTTTATTTTATGTTCATCTTATTAAGCTTATTAAGCATCATCATTTAAAAATTTTATACACTATAATATTTTATGTATATGTATATATAATATTTTATGACATTATTATCCTCATTTTATAAATGAGGAAATTAAATCTGAGAGAGATTAAATAAATTGTTCAAGTTTGTAGCTAGTTCATAGGCAGCACTATAATATTTTATGTATATGTATATATAATATTTCATGACATTATTATCCTCATTTTATAAATGAGGAAATTAAATCTGAGAGAGATTAAATAAAGTGTTCAAGTTTGTAGCTAGTTCATAGGCAGAGTGTGGATTTAAATCTATGTCTCTTCAAACTCAAATTCCTTGTGTGTGTAGAGGAGAAGGGGGTTATGTGAGAGAGAGACAAATTGTATTAGGTTGACTTCTAGTAAATATACCGTATTGACTCACATAATATATGATTAATAAAGGTGTTGGTTGTTTGATTTATGATTGAAAAAGTCATGTTTATTACTTAATCATTTTCTTGCAGCTCCTACATATTTTCATGTGCTGTTTATAGTGATTTGGGGAATGGGGCTGGTTTTAATTGTTTCAATCATGTAACACTTGGCAGTCTTATAGTTACTGCTCATGTGGAAAGAAGTGAACAGAGTTATAGGGAAATTTCTATTCTGTAGCTAGACTTATGAGGTATAAGTAGCTAAATGTAGGTTCAATCCTTTGTCCTTCTCTTTACTCAAAATGCAAACAATATAAAACAATATTTAATAGAGAGGTATTTCTACATGGAAAGTGTCTAGAGAAAGCATTTGCTGTTTAAAATGATTCATTGCGAAAAGATCAGGAAAATTGGAGCACATTTTGTTGCTAAAAAAGAAAATTCAGAGAAGTGAAAGGTTTTCCTTATAAAGTCAATGGACCAATGGGCAGATGCAGTCACCAATATCGCTGTGAACAATTTCAAATCAGGCAACTCAGAAAGCACACCAGTTGGGTATATCTGGGCTCAAATACCCATTTCACCTGACCCAGCATCGTACAGCCGAGCAGCACTACTAAGCAAGTGTGCTGAGAGCAAAGAGCAGCAAACTGTAGACTCTTCTGTAGTACAGCAAACTGGTTCTTAACAATTGGAGAGAAGTCTTAAAAAGCACTCCTGCCACCAGTGTGGCTGACATCCAGGGACAGATTATCCAATAGGCAAGTGCTTACCAGATCATCTGTAGTGAACAATTTCACATTTTTTCACTACGTCCAAGATTCTGCTTCTAGGTATGGCTACCATCTGTCTCTCTCCCAACCCCACAGCACCTTCCTACAGAATCAAAGCCTCTTTTCAAATTTACAATCTCTGACAGGGGCAGATGACCCAGAAAGCAAGGTAACATGGGCTTACTTGTTCTTACCTACATATCTGTGATGTACTTGTTCTTATTTACCGATGTGAAATTGTTCACTACAGATGATCTGGTAAGCAGGGTTAGCATCATGCTTACCTTGCCTGTTGGATAATCTGTCCCCGCTGACAGCTCACTGGCAACTTTTCTGCTTTCACCCTGGCACTCTACTTGAAATGTCTAGTGTAGAGACTAAAAGTGACTGCCCCCAGAAGAAACTGGGTGATATTTGGAAATTGAATCGAACTCTTCTGATATTCCATCTTATACTGCATTTCTTTAACCAGTGTGCACCATCCCTTCCCCCACCTACTGAATTTCAGCAGTCATTTGAAACTCTCTTTAAATAAAAAAGGCATCATGCCCTTATTTAGTGAAAACATTGATGGCTACACATTCATAGGAGTTTCATAAATTCAATTGTATTTTTACAGGTGTTTATTTTCCATATTCAGTATCTAGTACAAATTTTTACTTCTGCACATGTCAAAGTGACATATTTTATTATCTATATAAAATGTCCTCTTTTAAAGTTTCCTTTTACCTAGCTATTCTGAAGGCAGTTAATTCATATGTAAGAATTGTTCTCAAAATGTTGTGGTCCACATCTTTAATTTTTATTTTCTGTTCATCTTCTTATTAAGCCCATTAAGCACTGTCATGTAAAAATATTCTAAATACTAGAAAGAATTGATGAAGAAACTGATTATTGGTCCATACTGTTGTTATTATGACTTCTCTAATTACAATACAATTTCAAATGTTTCTCCCACAGCTGCGGTTATATTGATATTATCTAGTACCAAGAAAGGTCCACAAACTAGCATTGTTAATTCAGTGAATTAGATATGTCTCATCCAGATAATACTGTTGAAGAATTTAAAGCCTCTAAGTTGGGGAAAGAGCTACCATTTAAGTGCACGCTACATAGAGACTAGCACATTATGCACTTCACATATATCACGCCACTTAACAGACCCAGTTCTGTGAGGTAAGTGTTAATATTTCCGTTTCACAGACAAGGACAAAAAAGACTTCAACTATATTAAGTAGCTTACCAGGTTAAGACACTGACTCTAATGCTAATGTTTTGCCATTGTTCTCTTACTATTCTTGTAAATATTTTAACATGTGATTAAAAATGTTTACCAAAAGTTATTTTCTCATATATTCCCTAGATACAGAGTCTTTTCTGCTTTTGTATTCATGTTCTATAGATTTGTAACGTTTTGATATATAGTGTGATCCTCTAACTCTCCTTTAATACATTCAACACCAACCATTACTATTAAGTTGTCATGTCAATTATCTCCCTTAAATACATGTGTTGCATTATATTTGTTCTCTTCTCTCAGTTAACCTTTCTTTATGCACTTTTATTTCTGTTGTGCCTTTCCGCAAAAAGCAGCCAAGAAAAGCTTAGACTAATGATTTTTATGCCTTTTTATCCCATAGTTCAATATTCATCATGGCCCAAATAACCCTCCTGTTAGTACTCTTATTTATTTTAATTACATGAATGGGAATGAGTATATCGAGAATATTGTCAATAAAGTTGCTCTGCTTAGATCACACGTTCTCAGGTAAGATTGCCTAACGATGACTTAGCATGAACCCAAGAAAGCATATTCAGTTTAATTCACTAGTGACCTTTGTCATTAGATCTGAAGGGAAAGGGATGATAATAATACAACCACTACCACCACCAACTCACATCAATAAGGTAATGACCATATATTAGGCACTCTCAGCATGCCAGGCATTATACAGGAAGTTTACATATATGTTTGTTGTTTTCGTTGTTAACTGCCATCAAATTGGCCCCTGACTCATGGTGACCCCTGTATAATGTCATGGAACACTACTTGGTCATGAGCTATCCCCATGATTGGTTGAAGATGATACTGTTGTGATCCATAGAGTGTTGTTTGGCTGATTTCAGTAGTAGATCACCAGTCCTTTCTTCCTAGTGTATTCCACTCTGGAAGCTCCACTGAAATCTGTTCATCAACCTAGTAACATGCAGCCGCCACTGAAAGATGGGCGGTGGCTGCACCTGAGGTACCTTGGCCTGGAATTGAATCTAGGCCTCCCACCTGAGAGGCCAGAATTCTACCACTGAATCATCAATGCCCCTGTTTATATATATTTTGTTTCTGAAAGAACTTGACATGTGTAAAACGCTTGGAACAGTGTCTGATAGTTGTCACACGTGTTTGCTTTTATCATTGTCATCATCGTCACCACCATTATTCTCTCACTTAAAGCTTTCATTGCTCATTGGATGTGAGTATTATTTTTCCATTTTACGGCTATGGGAACTGGGTTTCAGAAACGGGAATTACTTGCCTGTTTAATAAATGGTAGAGACTTAATTTTAACACAAGTATATTTAATTTCCAAGCCTATGTTTTCCCTGCCTAACTACACTGCTTCTCATGGATCGGAATGGCCACAAGAAAAAAAAAATCTCTCTCTTCCTCTGACGTTTCACCAGGTAGGAATGCATTCCTATCTTCCCTGGGGGAGCATGTCACACAGGGGAGGCTAATCCAGAAGGCATGGCCAATGTTTGCACTGCACAGACTGCTGTTCTGGGAAATCACTGTGGCCTTGAGGAGGAACTGGCTGGGCTCCTAGGGGACCCTCTGAATGTCTACAATGTTTTGTTCACCCTGCTTATCCCAGGAAAGATAACCACTAACCCCTGTCCTCCCTAGCGCATTCCGATTTTCCGCACTGAACTGGACTCTGGTTCTATAAATGCTCATCTTGTCCTCTCCTTTGTCCCTTGTCATCACTTCTTCTGAACTTGACACCAGCTGTGTGCCATCTATTAACCTGTCATATTCATTGATCTCCCGAAGAAATTAAACTGTCCTCTAATTCCCCTGTCAGATTTTGCTTGCCATAGCTTACTAACAAAATTGTCTCCTTGCAAAAGAATAGTCTATTCCCTTCAGCCCCAATAGCCTTAGATGTTATGTAGTCAATACATGGTTTTCTGTACATTTGGAGCTTTATAGCCTCATTGAAAATGAAAACTGTTTGCAGATAACTCTGATTTGACCTCCAAAGTCTGTATGAACATACAACTAAAGTAAACACAGGGATTAAGGACGCTTATAAAGAAAAGTATAAAATCTTTCCTTTGGCATTTTCATTTTTCAAGAGAAAATAGACAGTTTAGGTGTACTTTGGAACTCATAATATCCAAATCCAGACTGATAACTAATTTTGTCCCTTCTTATTTGTTGGAGAATGATTATGGAGGACTAGAAAATCTCCAGTATAACTTAATACGTTTACATTGAAACTCTGGTCATTTCTTTTCTTGTTTTAAAAATATTAGGAAATTCTCCAGTCATTGATAAAGCTGTTCTTCATTGACAATGACATTGTAAATGTGTGACTTGCTGCCAGAACTAAGCTTTGATTTTAGAGTAAGTGCATTCTCCTTAATTCATCATTTATCCATCCATCTCTTCATTCTACCAGCTACTCACTCCTTCATCTATTCAGGGCTCACACTGCGCAAGGAGCTTGCCTTAGTCAATATTCAATCAGGAGAACATAAGGTACTTCTAGACCTTTTGATCAGAGAGAATTCAACACAAGAAATTGATTAAGAACATATTGGAAATCACTCCTAGAGGTCACCCATCAGCCAAAGACAGAGTGGCTCATAAAATAATATCACCCATGAGTTCTGTGCTCCTCTAAACAATCATCTAAATGAGATCTAATCGTCCACATCTACCCTAGACCGAAGATGAAGAGGTAAGGGGGGCAGTGGAAGGAAGCTAGATGAATGGAAATAGAACAACCAGAACAAAAATAATGAGAATGCTGACACATTGTGAAAAGTGTCACCAATGTCACTGAATGATATGGGATTGTTAAACGAGAACCTAATCTGCCATGTAAATTTTCTCCAAAATTACAATAAAATATTTTTTAAAAAAGAACATATTGCAAGGGTCAAAATAGCAAAAGAGAAAAGCAAATGGTTACCCATAGAGATGGCAGCTGACAACAGCAACAGCCCAAAGATCAGAAGCTGTTGCTGCCTTTGGGCTGAAGCCCAGGAGCTCAGCTGCTGATACGCAGAAGGCACTGCCACTGCCTCTGCTCAAGTTGGCATCAAACTGCTGCTACATGAGCTACGAACCCCTACTCCCTCCCATGCTGCTGAAACCGCCCCTGAGGCTACCGGGGATGGAAGCTTCTGGTAATCTCTCTCCAGTGGCATCACTAGGGATGGGCCTGGGGTGGAAACTGAACCGGTGACACTGACAGAGGGGGTGACACAAAATGTCTGTTCATAAAATTTTTGTACAGTTTCAACAGAAATTTATTATTTCTTTTTTAAAGTATCCCGGTTGTTGTTGTTGTTGTTAGGTGCTGTCCAGTTGGCTCGGACTCATAGTGACCCTATCTATGTACAACAGAACAAAACACTTCGCAGTCCTGCACCATCCTCACAATTGTTGCTATGTTTGAGCCCATTGTTGCAGCAACTGTGTCAATCCATCTCAATGGGAGTCTTCTTTTTCGCTGACCCTCTATTTTACCAAGTATAATGTCTTTCTCCAGGGACTGGTCTCTACTGATAACATGTCCAAAGAGCGTGAGATGAAGTCTCGCCATTCTTGCTTCTAAAGAGCATTCTGGCTGTGCAGCATTCTGGCTGAACAAAACTGATTTGTTCATTCTTCTGGAAGTCCATGGTATATTCAATATTCTTTACCAACATCGTCATTCAAAGGCATCACTTATTCTTTGGTCTTCCTTATGCATTGTCCAGCTTTCACATGCATATAAGGTGATTGAAAATACCACGGCTTGGATCAGGCACATATTCGTCCTCAAAGCCACATCTTTGCATTTTAACACTTTCAAGAGGTCTTTTTCAGCAGATTTGCGCAATGCAATGCATCTTTTGATTTCTTGACTGCTGAGTCCATGGGCATTGATTGTGGATCTGAGTAAAATGAAATCCTTGACAACGTCACTGTTTTCTCTGTTTATAGTGATGTTGCTTATTGGTCCAGTTGTGAGGATTTTTATATTCTTTATGTTGAGGTGTAATCCATACTGAAGACTGTAGTCGTTGATCTTCATCAGTAAGTGCTTCAAGTCCTTTTCGCTTTCAGCAAGCAAGGTTATGTCATCTGCATATAGCAGGTTATCAATGAATCTTCCTCCAATCCTGACGCTTCATTCTTCTGCACATTGTTCAGCTTCTTGGATTATTTGCTAAGCATACAGATTGAATAAGTATGGTGAAAGGACACAACCCTGACACACAGCTTACCTGATTTTATGCCATGTAGTATCCCCTTGCTCTGTTCGAAAAACTGCCCTTTGGTCTGTGTACATGTTCCACATGAGCACAATTAAGTGTTCTAGAATTCCCATTCTGAGCAATGTTACTGATAATTTGTTATGATCTACACAGTTGAATGCCTTTGCATAGTCAATAAAACACAGGTAAACACCTTTCTGGTATTCTTTGCTTTCAGCCAAGATCCATCTGACGTAAGCAATGATATCCGTCATTCCACGTCCTCTTCTGATTCCAGCTAGAATTTCTGGCAGTTCCCTGTGAAAGTACTGCTGTAACTGTTTTTGAATTATCTTCAGCAAAATTTTACTTGTATGTGATATTAATGATACTGTTTGATAATTTCTGCATTCTGTTGGATCGTCTTTCCTTGGAATGGGAACAAATACAGATCTTTTCCATATTTGGCCTGGTAGCTATCTTCCAAATTCCTTAATTGGTATTCTGTCAATTCCTGAAGACTTGTCTTTCATCAATGCCTTTAGTGCAGCTTCCATTTCTTCCTTCCATACTACTGGTTCTTGATTATATGCTACCACCTGAAATGGTTGATTGTTGACCAATTCTTTCTAGTATAGTGACTCTGTGTATTCCTCCCATCTTCTTTTGATGCTTCCTGCATCCTTCAATATTTTGCCATAGAATCCTTTAAATTGCAACTTAAGGCTTGATTTTTTTCTTCAGTTCTTCCAATCTGAGAAATGCCAAGCATGTGCTTTCCGTATGGTTTTCTATCTCCAGGTCTTTGCACATGTCATTATAATACTTTACTTTGTCTTCTCAAGCCTCCCTTTGAAATCTTCTGTTTAGCTCTTTTACTTTATCATTTCTTCCATCCACTGTAGCTACTCTATGTTCAAGAGCAATTTTCAGAGTCTCTTCTGACATCCATTTTGGTCTTTTCTTTCTTTTTAAAAGGTCATTACCTTTCGCTTTCTTCATGTATGATGTCTTTGATGTCATTCCACAACTCATCTAGTCTTTGGTCATTGTAGTGTTTAATGCATCACATTTTTTCTTGAGGTGGTCTCTCAAGAGGTGAGATATACAAAAAGTCATACTTTGGCTCTCATGGACTTGTTTTAATTTTTTTCAGCTTTAACTTGAACTTGCTTACGAGCGATTGATGGTCTGTTCTGCAGTTGGCCCCTGGCCTTGTTCTGACTGATGATATTGAGCTTCTCCATCGTTTTTCCACAGATATAGACAATTTGATTCCTATGTTTTCCATCTTGCGAGGTTCACATGTATAGTCACCATTTATGTTGTTTGCTGAAAAAAGATATTTGCAATGAATAAGTCACTGGTCTTGCAAAATTCTGTCATGTGATCTCAGGCTTCGTTTCTATCTCCAAGGCCATATTTTCTAACTACCAATCCTTCTTCTTGGTTGCCATCTTTCACATTCCAATCACCAGTAATTATCAGTGCATCTTGATTGCGTGTTTGCTCAATTTCAAACTGTGCAAGTTGGTAAAAAAATCTTCAATTTCTTCATCTTTGGCTTAGTGGTTGGTGTGTAATCTTGAATACTAGTCGTATTAACTGGTCTCCCTCGTAGGTGTATGGATATTATCCTATCACTGATAGCATTGTACTTCAGGATAGATCTTGAAATGTTCTTTTTGACAATAAATACGACCTGTCCACCATGGGTGACCCTGCTAGTAATTGAAATACCAGTGGCATAGCTTCCAGCATCACAGCAACATGCAAGCCACCACAGTATGACAAACTGACAGATGAGTTGGTTATAAGTAGACAAGTAGGTGGTTATAGCAACAGACACATTTTTCATAAGCCCAAATAACCTGTATCAATATACTTACAAGGCTAAAACTATGCTGATTTACTTTTTTAACTTTCTAATGCACTCCGGCCAGAGCTGTCCTTATTACCCATTTACAGTGACACTTTGAAGCAAGTGGTTTTGTCTACTTGAGCTGCAATCACACACTGTTGTTTCCCTTGCTGGCGGTGTTTTTATGGTTGCTGATTTGATCAAATTTTCTGGTGTTTTAGCTACAATATTGTGGTGATTAGTATTTGTGAACCTATATCAATAACTTTTCTGAGAATGAAGTAGTAATTAAAGGAAAAGAAGGAGACAAATAAAAGTCTTCTGCTCAGTTATTAATAATGTTGTAATTCAATGTAGAAAGATTTTACAAAACAATTATGTTATTAATATCCATATAATCTAAGTAATATTACATTTAAGTAATTTACAACTATATCACGTATTATTCTATGATTAAAATTGATAATAAACTTACAGGTATAGCAATTATTAATTATATTGCTCTGATAACTAAATAGAGAAATTGACAATTTAAAACATAAAGTGGAGGAAATGCTATATTTCTTGATACATATTTAGAAATATACCTTAAATCTTAGACTCAGTTTTTTAAAAAAAATTTTAGCCTTTTTAAAATTTTCTTTTAAAACATCACTGCATTGTATATATATATCTGACCTTAATGACATTTTCAGAGTTTAAGTTTGAATTATGGTTTAAAATATAGTGACACATTAAAATTTACATTTGATAGAACTAATATATCCAATAGGTTTACTTTTTTTATTTTTTATTTTTGCAATACTGCAAATTTATCTTTTTTTTTTTTTTTAACTGCAGGGATATTGTATTATGCCATATGGAGTGCATAACTCGAAGAGGCCAAGTGGATGTGAGCAAAGGAAAGCAAAAGAGACAAGAATTAAATCACTCCAAACACTTGCTTCAATATGTCAAAGGAGTCGACGATGACCAGGGTTCATCAAAAGACACTTCTCTTAAGTTTCTAATTGGTAAAGTGGATTCCTCTGATGCTAGCATGCATTCTGCAAAATAGCAAAGCGCGGAAATGGCAGAATTTGAAGCAGAAAAGAGTGCTGAAAGAGACTCTCATCATGATACTCTAAATGAGATGAGTGGCCTTAAGGAGAAAGATTTGCAAATTTTGTGTGATGTTTCTTTCTAGGAAATAACAGTTCCAGATCATTTTCGGGTTGAAACCATCAAAAGGGGAAATACCTTTTCCCAGAACAAAGATGGGCCTTTCAGCGTTGCGGCAAGGCAAGATGCACCAGCAAAGGGAGCTGTGTGCCAGTTTTCAAGAGAGCAGTTGTACAAGGTGATGCCAAATGGCTACAAAATTCTGTGGTCATGGATGGTTTACTCATCATCGGTGAGAATTTGTACTGTTTTTGCTGCCAACTGTTTGCCATTGGTGCTACAGATAAGACATCCGAATTTGTGACTGGGTTTCGGAAGTGGTGGAAACTGAACCCAAAAGTACGTAACCATGAGACATTCAAAGAGCAACTTCCTTGCCTTGAAAAGTGGAAAACTCTGGCAGTAGGACTGAGGCTGCACGAAACCATTGATGCTGAAACTATTGCTTTGATGGAAATGGAGAAGAGAAAGTGGAGGGACATCTTGCACAGGTTGCTTGCTATCACATTGTTTCTTGCCAAGCAGAATCTGGTGTTCTGTGATACAAGAAAGATGAATCTTCATTGAAGAAAGGGAACTTTCTTGAAATGGTTGAGATGATTTCAAAATATGATCCAGTGCTCAAAGAGCACCTAATGAGATTAAAGTGGAGTACATGCAAACTTAAAGCATCAGCCTCTTACCTTGCACCAAAAACTCAGAATGAGTTTATAAGCAGCATGGAAAATCATGTGGAGAAGCTTGTCATGGACATAAAGTCTGTGAAGTATTTTGGGATCATGTTCAACAGCACACCTGACATATCACATACTAACCAGATGTCCGAAGTGATCATATATATAAAATCAATAGTAGGAAAGTTGAAGTGAAAGAAGTCTTTCTAGGATTTTTTCCTTTAAAGGGGAAAAAGCTGCTGACCTCAGTTGTGACATTCTTTAAAAAAGCTGGAAAGTGATGGACTGGACATAAATGATGTGCTGCAGTCAAGGTTATGATAATGCTGCCACTATGGTTGGAATTCATAGAAGTATACAAGACATTCTTTTTTTTTTTTTTTAATATTTTATTGTACTTCAGGTGAAGGCTTACAGAACAGATAGTTTCTCATGTAACAGTAACACACATGCTGGTTTATGACATTGGTTAACAACCCCACAACATTTTAACCCTCTAAATACTCAACTTTTTTTTTTTTTGGTGAAAATACACATAGCCAAAGATACGCCATTTCAAAAATTTTTTTTACATACACATTTAAGTGGCATTGACTACGCTCTTCTAATTATGCTGTTATTCTCACTTAAGATGAAGGCTTACAGGACAAAATAGTCTCCCATTTGACAGTTACTACAAATGTTGCCCTATGACAATGGTTAACAATCTCACAACACATCAACAATATCCTTACTCTATTTTGTGTTCCCTATCATCAGCTTCCTACTCCCCTTCTGCCTTCTGGGCCTTGTCACTGGACTCCTGTACCTCGTTACTCTCATGGTTTTACTGGGCTGTCCACTAGCAGGCTGATCAGTGAACATCGAAGGTAACTTTACCACTGAGCTAAAAGGGTGTCTGGGGGCCATACTCTCGGGGTTTCTCTAGTCTCTGTCAGTCCAGTAAGTCTGGTCTTTTTTGTACAAGCCATTCTTAAGGGAAAGAACAAGAAAGGCATTTTTGACGGAGGTGTGGACCATTCGTTTAACTCGTGCTCTCCACACTGTTACTGAAAATGCATCATGTGTGACATTTTTGGGAACCGTTGAGACAATATTTTCTTTCTTTGCTGTTTCCACCCATCGACGGGATGTGTTAATCGACCATACTGGAGTGTTAGTGAGAAGGCTATCGACAACAGGCTGGATTGCTCATCATGGTGTAGTTAAGCCAGTTAGAGAAAAGTTTGATAAGTTTGTGGCGGCAATTAAAGCTCTTTATGATCCACATGAAAATTTGGACATGAGGAACAGCACACAGTCTTTTCCTTGCTACCTGTGATTTCACTTTCCTGTGCTACCTGTACTTCTGGTGCGATGTACTTCAGTAAATTAATCTTACACAGCAGTACCTGCAGACTAAGGGCTTAACTCTCAACAAGGCGGTGACAAAGCTAGAGGCGCTAGGACTTTTTTTGCACGAGGAACGCAGTAACCTAGTGGAGCATGCAACTGAGCAGGTGCTTTTAAAATCAGATGAATTGCAGTAGAGAGAAGAGCCAGATTCAAGAAGAGGATGGCAGGGGATGGGAGCAGGCAAGCGATGCTGGACTCACTCTGCAAGAAGAAAATAAGAAGGCAGTGCTTGAGTGCATTGATCGCTTTCATTCAGAACTCTAGAGCAGATCAAGAGCCATCAAGGAAGTAGCAGCCATGTTTGAGGCTATTCAAGTGAAGAGTCTCTTATCTGTCACTAAAGAAGAGTTAAAGGTATCCATTCCAATACTGACCACTTTCTATGATGAAGTATCTGAAAGTGAGCTTTTAATAGATATACCAAGGCTGAGAAGACAGCTGAAAGCAACAGAGACTGATCTGCAAGAAAGCAAAGGTTGAGCAACATTAGACATTTTGACATTCATAGCTGAATGGGACTTCGTAGAGTCTCTCCCTATCCGTTCACAAAGCCTAAAATTATTTCTGATGATCTGTGTGTCTGTGGCTTCATGTGAGAGGAGCTTTCCAAAGCTGCAACTTAGAAAGAATTATCTGCAATCTACCACAGGACAGTCACGGCTTTCCAATCTTGCGATGTTATCAATTGAAAGTGAGTTGGCAGAAGGCATTGATTTCGATGAAATCATTCACAAGTTTGCAGCTTTGAAGGCCAGGAAAGGAAAGTTCTGATTTAGTCAAGATGTTCACTAAGTGCTGAAATGCTTCTGTATTTGCTCCTGTTTATTTTTACACTGTTATTTCATTTATGAGTATATTTCCATATTTCCATATGCATTTATCTACAACTTATACATTATTGGGGCTGTAACTGATTTTGCAAACCTAATCCATTAATATATCTCATGTAGCAGTAAAGTTTAACATTAAAAAGAACATAATTTTAATGTAGTTCTTAAAGGTTTTTACTTCGAATTCCTTTATTTTCTGACTGAATTTTCACTTTAGCCACATGAAACTGTGTAAATGTAAATACATTTAGGCTGTATGTATGATAATGTAATTTAAAGGTGCAATTTTAATTTTTCTAGTTGTTTTGGTCACCAGTATTGCCGTGACATTCAGTGAGATACAGGAATTATGATTTACAAGTAACGTTAGTACAAAAAAACATTACTAAGCCCTGGTGGCGTAGTGGTTAAGAGCTCAGCTGCTAACCAAAAGGTCCACAGTTCGAATCCACCAGCCACCCCTTTGAAACCCTATGAGGCAGTTCTACTCTGTCCTGTAGGGACAGACGCAATGGCACTTAACAACAACAACAAGGATTTTGTATGGTCTGGTACAGGAGGAGGTCCATGGGGAGGGTCATACCATGAGCCACCGCACTGGGTGACACCAACCCCAGTAATACCACTGTCTCTCTTCAAAAGTTTAGATAGGCTGTTCCCTGTGCTTGGTTGGAAGACACCCTTCCTCCTCCCAACTGTCCTGCCTCCCAACTGTCCTGCCCCCTAGTTAGCCAACTATTTTTTCTGGAAAAAATCAATTTGTGTTCAGCATCGAGCACAAGATTGTTATACTGGGAAATCTCTTTTGACCCCACACCAACTTTCTCATTCTCTTCTCTGTCCCTGGTATTATATTTATTATTGCATACAACACAGTATATTTTAGTTATTTGTGGGCGTTTTAGTCTATCAAACTGAAAGCTTCTCAAAATTATGTCTTTTATTCTCTATATCCCTTGCAACAAGCAAAGAAGCAATTAATTCTCAAAGAGTATTTGTCCAATTTATTTTAATTGAAATACTGCAAGACTCCGAATTATGGTATAGTTTAAAAGGCCTAGTATCCTGCAGGTGATGGGGAGCCTTTGGTGGTTTGAGGGACTTGCAGCGACGTGATGTATTTCAGTGAGTCTGGGCTGGAAGAGGAATCCCTGCGTGGTGAAAACAGTTAACATACTCAGCTGCTAACCAAAAGGTTGGAGGCTCAAGTCCATGCAGAGGAGCCTCTGAAGAAAGGCCTGGACATCTACTTCTGAAAGATCAGCCTTTGGAAACCCTATGGAGCACAGTTCTACTCAGACACACACGGGGTCTGATACCATGAGTTGGCATCAACCTCAAAGACAGTGGTGGGCTGGGAGATGGTAGACAAAGGTAGCATAGAGTGCAGCTCTCTAGATGTCTAGCAGACAATAGGAGCTGAGTATATTGATTTTAGCCTGACTCTTTCAGGAACACTGTTCTTTTCTCATTTGGGACATGGCGGAGCCATTTTAGCTTACTAAACTGTAGTGGAGCTTTTTTCCTAGATTAAAAATCATGCTTCTTTTTTATGGCTTCCAAAGGTATCTGCTGATGTGTTGCATGAGGTTTTATAATTAACCATTACTAATCATGAGATGTTCTAATTAAAAGTAATGTAGTCAGAATTCTAACTTCTGTTCCCGTTCACTTTGCCAAGTACCTTTTCAAAATCTTTTTGCTCTGGCATCCTACCTTCTTTTTTGTAATTTTCTTTTTACAGCTCAGAAAACTGAGGAGAATGCTAACTTCAGAAGCAATATAACTTAGAACAAATTGTAAGACTTGTGAGTGCAAGTGGCCCAAGATAAATCACAATCTAATACTCTGCCTCCCAAATCTACCCTCAAGTTTTCCCAAGAGCATCTCTCAAAGCACCAGAGCTAGATGCTTGTATGGCTGAAAGTAAAATGACAGTAATGATCCAGTAATCTTTCCTGAATTAAGAAATGACCTTTTTTCCTTCCTACAAAGGCTCATTCTCAATGTGATCTAGGCCAGTAGATTTCAAACCAGGTTCCACAAATTCTCGATGATACCTAAGGGCCACCATGGTGAGGAAATGAGAGACAGAACAGGGAGAGCTCCATCTGCCCCCCTCCCCCTAGCCTTGCCCAGCCTCACCCATCTTTATTCTCAGCAGATTCACTCATCATTTTCATTCTTTATAAAACTTCTTTTATAAAATAATTTAACCGCTAAAAATAGTGAGAAAAAACACAAGTATTAGGAATGTATACCAATGCTGAAAAGGCTGTGTGATGAAAAATTCCATAAATCTCAAATGACAGAACCTCTCCTTTGAGTTTTGTCTTTCTTTGCCCTTTCATCGAGCTGTGCAACCTTGAACAAGTTACTTAACCTTTCTGAACCTTAGTTCCTTCATACTGGATATTGTGCTAATTAGCCAAGTGTAATATTCTATTGAAACATGAGTTATTATTTTCCAGAGATTGGGTCATTAAACCAATGAAATTGTAGAGAAACAGTACAAATATGTCATTGATAAACTTTTTTGAATGCCTACTGAAGTGATTTTGAAATATGATCACAAGTTTTTTGACATGCCTCCCTCCAAGAGGTGGAGCCTAATTCCCCCATCCTTTGACTGTGGGCTGGACTTAGGGACTTGTTTCTAAGGATAGAATATGATGGAAGTGACAGGGTGTGGCTAGCTCATGAAAGTCATGTGGCTTCCTTCTTGTTTTTTCTCTTTGGTCACTCTCTGGGGGAAACTAATTGCCACATCTTGAGGGCACTGGAGGCCTGATGCACAGGTCAGTCAGTCCACATGATGAGGAACTGAGGCCTCCATCCTGCAGCCACATGAGTGAGCTTGGAAGTTGATCCTCCAGTCCCTCTCAAGAATTCAGAAGACTGAAGTCGCAGCTGACATCTTGACTGCAAATTCATGAGAGACCTTGAGCCAGAACCACACAGAAACTGTGTGAGATAATAAATGTTTACGGTTTTAAGCCACTTCATTTTAATTTCTTTTTCTTTTTCTTTTTTTTGCAGCAAAAGATAACTAATATGCCTATTGTGTTGAGAATATTCCCTGGATCTTCTATTTTTCTAGACTCAGAATTGTGAATAGTGGGTGAGGTGGAGAGTTGGTAAGAAAAAATTTCATTCAATTTGCAACTTGTACAAAAATGTGGGAGAAGCGCCAACATCCAGCAAGTCTGGACCAGAATTCAATGCGCCTTTGATGATCTGGGCAAGAAGTCAAATACAACCCAAATGAGGGTCAATGAGGGCAAGGGCATGGTGGTGAACCACAGAGGGAAAACTAAATCTTTCATCAGCAGCAAAGGGAATAGTTGGCTGTGTAAAAAGGAAGGTCAGTCTCACTGTGCACTTAGGATAGATGTTCAATACATATACATTGATTGATGTTGATTTATTTTGAATGCCAGACAGGTTGTGAGTCATTACTGTTACAATACAGCATAAAAAAATGTGAGCTATCCCTGGAAAATAGTAACAGAGCAGCGAGGACTGGAGAGCACCATTAAGTCTCTCACTGTGTAAACTCACTAGTCCTGTGCCCCAAACCTCTGTCTGCTGAGAGGGATGTGCTTCCCAGGTGGAGGATGAATAATACTTTGGGGGGATATGAAGAAGAAGCTTCAGTGGGAGGAGTCCCTGGGTGGCATAAACAGCTAACACATTCAGCTGCTAACTGAAATTTTAGAGGTTCGAGTCCACCCAGAGCCGCCTCTAAAGAAAGGCCTGCTGGTGTATTTCTAAAAATCAGTCATTAAAAACTCTATGGAGTACAGTTCTACTCTGACACACATGGGGTTGCCATGAGTCAGAATTGACTGGACAGGAAGTGGTTTCTTCAATATGAAGGACTTTGGCAGTAGAGCCTGAGTGGTAGCTTTCAGCTTTCAGTGAGAACCTGGATCAATTTCTTTATAGGTGGATGAGTGGCAAGATTTGCAAAGATGCTCAGAAAGATCCTCTGGGGCTTAGTGGTGGGACAGGACAGGATGATGGGGTTGACTGTAGGTTGGTGAACCAAATCAAACCCATTGCCATCGAGTCAATTCCAATTCCTGGTGAGCCCACGTATTACAAAGTAGAATTTAGCTCCATATGGTTTTCTTGGCTTTAATCTTTACAAAAGCAGGTTGCCAGGTCTTTTTTTCTCAGTGCCACTGAGTGGGTTCTAACAGCCCACTGTTAGCTTAGTAGTCTTGCACAAACTATTTGTGCCACCCAAGGACCAGTAGTTATTCTGGCTTAATTTTGTTTTCAGTGGGCTGAGATTAAGTATTCGGCTCTGGTAGTGTATAGCATTTCTCCATATTTTTGATAAAAAATCCAGCTCAGTTTTGGAAATATATTATTCCACTGCTTGCATAGTTTATAGACTTCTGACTGATAGATGTAGCTATGCCATCTTGGGAGCCAGTCTGATTTCAGTTTTCCCAGCACCATTCTATCCTGACTTTGTATTCTCTGTGAAACTTCATCCCGTAAGTTGACCTTCTCAAAAACATATCAAATTCTTGTTTAGACTCTGGTTCCTACCTGTAAAGTGAGGAGAATAATATATATCAGGGCCATTGTGCAGATTAGAAGTAATTTATAGAATATGCCTGTCCTGCTGGCTCTGAGCCACCATAGATGCCCAAATACTACTATTACTTGTGCACCCAATAATAATCATAATAATAATAATAACAACCAGGCTGGTCCCAATACCATGATCACTTGAAATTGTGAAGCTGTTACATTTTACTACGTCAATATTTAGGTTTATTAATATTAGTCTGGAGTCCCTAGGTGGTATAGAAGGTTGACAAACTTGACTGCTAACCAAAAGGTTGGAGGTTCAATTCCACACAGAAGTACCTCAGAAGAAAGACCTGGGGAGCTACTTCCAAAAAATCAGTCATTGAAAACCTTGTGGAGCATAGTTCTATTCTGACACACATGGGGTCGCCATGAGTCAGAATCGACTTGAAGGCAGCTGATGACAGTTATTAGATTATCAAGGTCATCTAGGGTAATATATGTACCAAGGACATAACATTAATATGTGTACCTAGGACACGTAATGTGTCCCCCACAATGCCGGTTCCCTTCCTTTATGCAAAGAGAGCTCATACGGTTGTTCCACGAGAAGGTGTGTTTCACATACACAAGCATGCGGAGAAGATTTTACTTCTTCAAAGAGCACATTTCCATACCTATCAAGGAAATGAAAGCTTTTCAAGAAAATTCCTGTGAAAAGTCTAAGATTATTAAAAGAATAACTGAGAAGAAAGAAACAAAGTGTTTAAACTTTTTCTTGTAAAAGTCAAAGACTGTACTTCTCAAAAAAGTTTTTTTTTTTTTAAAGCCTCTGCAACCTCCAATTTTATTCAAGAGCTAAAGTAACTGGCAGTCCCCAAGGCTCCAATATTTAATTTCCATTGCATAGACTGCTCCTCATATCAGAATTAATCAGGCTTTCTTTCCACTGTCTCATTTTCCATCAGGAATCCTGCAGGGTAAACCTTGAAGGTAAGTCACAGATACTCTTCTGTTCACCTGTTTTGTAGACCCAAAGATTTGGGTGACATAAGTCATTGGCAGTGAGGGTGTGTACTGATCTGAGCACAATGTACTTTTTTTTTTTTTTTTTTTGCCTAAATGCACAAGGGTTCCCTCCACTATCTCCTGTGCTTACAAAAGCAAGTGCTTATAAGGATGTCAAGATCTCAGGCCAAATGAGTGGACATTCATTGAAGGTTTTCGCTTCTTGCTTCCTATAAGCAGATGGGTAGCCACTGGGTGGCACAAATTGTAAAACGCTCAACTACTAGCCCAAAAGTTCGTGGTTCAAACCCACCCAGAGGCACCTCAGAAGACAGGGCTGGCAATCTGCTTCTGAAAGATCTCAGTCTTGAATACCCTATGGAGCTCTTCTACTTTGCACACATAGGGTTGCCATGAGTCAGAATTGACTTGATGGCAACTAACAAAGAAAACATAAGCAGATGGAGCAAATCTTGATTTTCTTTTTCTTTCTTTCTTTTTTTTTTTTTAAGTAGAAGAAGAAGGAAAAAAATCCAGATATACGAAATAGCTTTTAGCCACTCGATTTACGCTTGGTGGCTCAGGTAACATTATCTGGGTATTTTGTTGTTTCTGCTTTCTACACATGTTCGTTATTTGACATCCTAGAGTTATAAGAAGTAACCTCTGAAGTTATAGCTTCCGGTTAACAGTTGAGCATTTATGCATCTACCTTCTTTGGTTATCTCTTTGTTGGTAGAGATTTTCTTTATCCTCAGAAGAATAGTGGATGTTGATCCAAGCTCCAGGATTGTGATACGTTTACAGAACTGGGTCCTTGTTTGTCTGAGGAAGGCTGGGTTTGGTGTTGTGAATCCACAGCGGCTCTGGTTTAGTCTGTGTGTATGCTTTTTATTTCCTGTACTTGCAGTTGTACACTGTGGAATGAAGCATGAAGTTTCTCAGAGTGGCTTTTATAGCAATAAAAGACTTAAAGGTCTGCTTGTTCCTTGTCCGTTTCTTACTATTTCAACCCCTAGCAAACTCAGGCAGTTGTTCCTGTTCAAAAAGTGGACAAAGGGCAGGGTAGTGCTCATTTTCAAATCCTTCTTTTAGGAGAGATTGTTGGGAAGCAGAGGGGATTGAAGTGTGGCTTTAGAATCTTTCCCTCCACAAAGACAATTAGAATTCTCTTCAAATTCATTGGTCTCTGGGGGATTTGTTCCACATTTGGGTTCGCTCCAAACTATATGCAGGTATTATAGGCAGAGAAGCTCAAGGGAGTTTGGGATGTGCCTTCAGAGCATAATCAGTAGCTTAATCTCTCTTACTTAGACAGCGTGTTTACTTAGTCCTAAAAGGTTCAGGAAGTTTTTGAAGCCGAAAGTTGCTTTACTTCAAATTTGGTACAGGGGGTATGTCCCTTGAAGTTATTCTTGTTTTTAGTTCATGTTAGGTGTACAGATAACAATTTAGGAACAGTATTGCAGCTTGGCTTTCAGTCTGTGAGCTTGGACAAACGCAGGGAGGAATATACCACACTTGGTTTGTTCTGGAGATCAGTTTAAGGAAGAACCTAAATCAACTACAGCAGTTACTTCTGACTTTGATTGTGCCACATAACAGGACTCCAGATGTGCACTGATTTGTTATTGTTTTCTGTGTATGCTATTGTTCCTGGACTGTAAGTCTATAGAAGTCCTAGAGACAGTGATCTGCCACAGCAAGGGCAAGATTTTGTGGGAGAAGCTTCCATAACTAGAAACCCACCAACTCTTCTAAAGTAAGTGTGTCTAACTAAAATGAAATCACTGGAGAAAATGTGTTCATATTAAAATTCCCTAGATCGGCTACCACCAATGACCACCCTGACAAGGAGCACAACAGAGAATCCCTGAAGGAGCAGGAGAAATGTGCGGTGCAGAACTCAAATTTTAATAAAAAGACCAGACCTAATGGTCTAACTGAGACTGGAAGCACCCCAGAAAGCATGGCTCCTGGACTATCTGTCAATCCAGAACTAAAACAATTTCTGAGGCCAACTCTTCAGAGAAAGATTGGACTGGATTGGGGGACATAAAATGACTCGTGAAGAGTGTGCTTCTTAGCTCAGGTAGATACATGAGACTAAATGGGCACTCCTGTCTGGAGGTGAGATAGGAAGGCAGAGAGGGTCAGGAGCTGGTTGAATGGACATGGGAAATCAGGGGTGGAAAGGAGGAGTGTGCTGTCACAGTATAGGGAGAGCAATTAGAGTCACA